>NC_092338.1:112338750-112645000 GCF_046630445.1 Rutidosis leptorrhynchoides
TATATAATATACATATATATTCTTCAGAGGAAATGAGTTAATACTTCATAACTCGTTGATACAATATACGCGTTGTTGATTTATGATGATGTTGGTGATTATGGAATTAGCGGAGTATGTAGTGCTACAGGTTTTACCAGTGTTGGTGATACTAACGGTACTGTTGATGCTGCTGGTAAAACAAGTCTAGTTTGTAATTCGTGTACTATCCTTGTCAGGGTTTTTACTCTTCCTTTTATCATCTCAGTCCACTCATCTGATTTATGGTTAAGGCTAGAATAGATAATCTCTAAGACTTTAGAGATTACATAATCGTCACAGAATACCTCTCCAATGAAGTTATGAATCAATACTTCATCGGTTAATGTTGCTGTTACTCCTTGGTATCTACGGTGCGTATGACGTTGATGTTCGAGGTATAGATTGTGATGTTGAGGTGTGGGATACGGATGTTGTTGTTGGTGGTGGTAATGGTACCGTTGGTATTGATGATGGGGGTGCTGTTGATACCGGTGTTACTGCTAGTGCTTGTAACCTTTGTACCATATTCCCTAAAGTCACTACCTGAGCGCGAAGCTCGTTGACTTCTTCTATTACACCGGGGTGGTTATCGGTTCGGACGAGCGGATGAATAAGATCTAGAATCTGAGATAGTATCTAATCATGACGAGATACTCTGGAAATGAAAGAAAAAATGGTGTCTCAAACAGGTTCGCCGGTAAGTGCTTCAGGTTCATCGTCAAGAGGGCAATGTGGTGGATGAAAGGGATCGCCTTCTTCTTGTCTCCAATGGTTAAGTAGACTACGAACCCATCCCCAATTCATCCAAAATAGATGATGGCTAATTGGTTGATCCATTCCGGTCACACTGCTTTCGGAGCTCGAGTGAAACTCCATATCGGAATCCGAGGGACTTGAACTAGTGGCGAGTTCCATTTCGTATGATTGAATAAAGGATTTTTTGATATGAAATAATTTCTGGCTATCGGATGGTATTCTAATTACATAGAATATCTATATATATATAGAACAAAAGATTTCGTAGATTACGGAGGAATTTACGGAATATGTCAGGCAAAGTTTACATTAACAGATACGCTAAGATATGAATTAGCAGATACGCTAAGATATGAATTTTATCTATACACTATTCATACAATCAATGCAGTAAGATGTGTCTAGACTAAGAATGATAGACATGTAATTTCTGACAAGAAATGATAAGCAAAACTTTTTGACATGCAGCTAAGGTCGAAGTCCAGACTCACTAATGCATCTTAATAACTATCTGTTAGACACACTAATGTAAGACCTGGTTCGCTAAGACCACCGCTCTGATACCACATGTGACGACCCGTCCTAATCCATAAGGACGAATACAATAACATATGGATACATTGCGAGGCATTTGACCTCTATATGAAACATTTTACAAACATTGCATTCATTTTTAAAAGATAAACTTTCATTTCATCAAAAGTTGACAGGTATACATACCAATTCATAATATATCCAAACTATAATGACTTAATCTATCATTTACTTAATAATAATCTTTATTGAACTCTACGACTTGAATGCAACATCTTTTGAAATATGCCATGAATGACTCCAAGTAATATCTTTAAAATGAGCAATAAAATCTTTAATACCTGAGAATAAAATGCTTTCAAGTGTCAACCAAAAGGTTAGTGAGTTCATTAATTTATCGTAATCAATCATTTCCATAATTTTAATAGACCACAAGATTTCATTTATTCGATAATCATACACTCGCAAGTGTTTAAAATTTATTTTTATGGATTGAACACCTGGTAATCGACATTAACAAAATGCATCTAGAATATCCCCAAAATAGAATCACTCGTCTATAGAGAAAAATCGAAGTACTAAAGCAGTTCAAATTCTCTGACTGGGGCGTGTCAAAGCCCATAGATCTATCTTTAGGATTCGCGTCAATTGGTGGCAATTATAAAAAACACCAATTCTTAGGCTACCAAGTTCAACAAGGGCGATATCCGGTATAACAATTCAACCATAGAATGTAGTTTTGATTACTTGTGTCTATTTCGTGAAACATTTATAAAAGTGCATGTATTCTCAGTCCCAAAAATATGTATTGCAAAAGCATTTAAAAAGGGAGCAAATGAAACTCACAATACTGTATTTTGTAGCATTAATGCAAATGACGGCACTGAACAAGTGCAATGTTGGCCTCAGATTCACGAACCTTTGTTAAGTATATATTTATATGTTGGTCAATATCTGTTTAACAATTTAGGTCAAGTTGTAGTGTATCACAATCATAATGCTCGAGATTATCATGCAAAAGTCAACAAAAGTCAATTTGACTCAAAATGATTTCCAAAATTTATATGTGTTCATTATATAACTTAAATATAGTCGTTTTGTATATATTTAAATATATTTATCAGATTTTATTAAAGTAAATAATAAGAGTCATTTGTTAATAAAAATTTATATTTAAAATTTATATATGATAAAAATATACTTTTATATATTTTAAATAATAAAATTTATAAAGTTCACTTAATATCATAAAAATATAGTGGTATGTAATATTAATATATTACGTATGGTAAAAATATCTTTGTATCACATATTTATTTGATAAAATAATATTGATAAATAATATAATTAGTAAAAGTTATATTATTTTGTAATAATAATAATTATTATTATTCTACTAATAATAATAACAACATTTATATTTACTAAAGATGATATTAATTATGATAAAAATGATACTTCTAATCATGATAATTAATCTTAATAATAACTATACTTTTTAATATTACGGTAATAATAATATTTTATTAAAATAATAATTCTATTCAAAATAATGATTTTTAATAATGATAATCTAAAATGATAATAATAATGATATTTTATAGTAACAATTATATTTCTATTAAAAATAATAATTTTAGTAAAAATGATAGTTTTAATATTAATAATACTTTTAATAATAATAATAATAATGATGAAAATGATATTTTTATCTAATTCAATATCTTATAATATTTTTAATTTCATCCTGATACTTACTCATTATTTCCTAATTGATTTGTTTAATAGCTTTTAGTTCTCTTTTCTATCGCATTCATAATAATGATAAAAATATTAATCATAATAATTAATTGATACTAATATCTGTTTTTATGATAATGGTACTAATTATAATAATACTAATGATAATACTAATAATTATTTTAATGATAATAATAATAATAATAATAATAATAATAATAATAATAATAATAATAATAATAATAATAATAATAATAATAATAATAATAATAATAATAATAATAATAATATTGATAACGATAACGATAATAAATATAATAATTATTAGATAATAATAATACGACGATAATAACGACGATCGTAATAATAATAATAATCATTTTTAATAATAATACTAAAATTCAGTTGACCATATCTTTTAATCTGTTCATCGAAATCACACGAGTTCTAAATGAAAAGTTCTTAATTTTTCGCCAGCTTTCCAACGACATGCATATCATATATCTTATCTCAATAGTATATGTATTAAATTCATGATCTATCCTAAACTATTTAACAATGAAATTAAGCATACAAGCATGCATAATCATAAATACTCGAGCACTAGTCAGGGATAACTATTAATATATAAAAGTTAAGTTATAAGTGCTCACGTATCAATATTGAGATTCAATATTGCACGAAAAGTACGTAGACGCAACAGAGATGATAAACACTAGATTGACCTCCCTAGCATACCCCCGAACATTACCCATAACTTCCATAGCTATAACTCATAATTTCCTTATCTCTATCCCGCTCGAAAAACACGTTTGAAATATCTCGCTCATGAACTCGTCATAGTATTTTATGTATACTAATAATAATACTACTAATAATAATAATATTAATAATAATATTAATATTAATAATCTTAATAATAATAATAATAATTAATTTAAATAAAATAAATAATATACGGAGTATATATCATAGATAGAGAGATAGGTGAATTGAATCGAGCAGAGTGAAGTGGTCGAGCTTTATAGGCATTCTGGAATTCCATTGCTCTACAATCGCGACACTCCCCAAGCATATTACTCCGCGATCGCGGCCCTGCTGTTTCCAGCTCACCCTCAATCATTAACGGCTGCCGACAGTTTATATATTTATTTAATATATATTATATTTAATTTATATAATTAATTATATATAATATTATATTCACGTGCATAGTTAACTTGTAAATTTAGTTCCAAAGACTTGTACGTTGTTACTCGACTTATGTTTCGGTTTCGGTTTCTCAAACACATTTTCGTACGCTAAGAAAACTTGTCCTTTACATTACGCGATGTGTATCTATTATCAATAATTAGACTTAATCATCTATACACTATATTACTCAAAGTATAACCTTTACATTTGAGTGTTGTGGTCATTTGCTTCTATAAATCAATGTGTCATTGTTTATCAGAATATATTTAATAATATTATTTTATATTAAAATCTTTTGAGTAAATTAATATTATATTCTATCACTTTGTAAAATATAAATATATTTTTATTTAGAAATGTAACTTATCCATATTAGAAATATTTATTTAGTAATATATTGTTTAGTCTTTTAAAAGATATTTATATTTAAAAGTATAATTTAAAACCATTTACATAATAGAAAATATTGTACCATATAACGTTTACGTTCTAAAACTTAAATAGATATAGTTCATTTGTGTACTAGCATCTACTTTAATTTCTTAATGTACTAGTTGACATGTCCAAATATTAATCGAATCAATAAGTGAGTGTTACTATCGTTTACTTAATTAATTTAAAATCATATATATCTAATATACATAAACACGTTATAAGTTGCAAGTTATTCATATATCTAACAACTAATATTCCAACTAACGTTATTTAAACAAAGACATTAATAATCTAGTTCTATTATATCAAAAAATGTTTTCGTACATTTGAAATTAAATCAATTGATTCTTATGTAATTTAGTCTTCCACTAACTTTTGTCCAATTCTTGTTAATGACACTTTTGTTCATATTTATAAATCACTTTACAAAATATTCTGAATACCGTTAAAAGGAACTGATTTTCTTAAATCATAGTGGACCTCATAACAGAGACCCGTGATCATAATCATAATGTATCTGATAATTCAAATCTTTTAATCCCGTCGTCAAATACGATCATGTAAAGTATTACACATTTAATACTTTATTAACGTTTTTAAGTTATAGTATATATATATATATATATATATATATATATATATATATATATATATATATATATATATATATATATATATATATATATACACACATATATAATCATATCCATTTATATATTGGTTCGTGAATCGTCGGAGTTTGGTCAAGGTTAAATGATTACCTGAACATAGTTCAAAATGTTTTGAGATTCAACTTAACAAACATTGCTTATCATGTCGGAATAATGTAAAGATAAAGTTTAAATTTGATCAGAAATTTTCGGGTTGTCACATAGTTGGAATATATTAACCCAACAAATATTTACAATGTACCTAAATAAAGTGTTACATAAAAAATAAGTATCAAAATGGTATTTAAATATGCATAAGAGTTCAAATCTAAAGGTAATAATTATCGTAATTTCTAAAAGTTCAATATTCACCTTTAGAAATTGCAAAACTACTTTTTCGGCGTCAAAAATATTTCGAATGAAAGCAAGTCTTCAAGAAGTCTTGATCATAGCGTGGTTATCTATTCATCGTGCGAAAGTGGGTCCAATTTTCGACTCAAGTTGTTTTAGCACGTTGGCCACATTATTCGGCCCAATTATGTGGCCAACGTAATGTGCTCAAAAATGTGTTTTGCGGCCATGAATTATTTACGAAACGAAACTATAGTCAAATATATTTGCATTCAATATGATATTTTAAAATAGAAACAATTATAGAGTTATGAATTGTGAGATATTTAAAAAAGTGTCACAAAATAATCGAACCATTAAACCAAGATGTCATTAAACGTGTAAGGATTTGTAGCTAGTGGGATATATTAACCCCAAAAATATTCACAATTTACCTAAATAAAGTGTTACATAAAAAGTAAGTATCAAAAAGGTATTTAAATATGCATAAGAGTTCAAATCCAAAGGTAATAATTATCGTAATTTCTAAAAGTTAAATATTCACATTTAGAAACTACAAAACTACTTTTTCGACGTCAAAACTAGTTCAAATGAAAGCAAGCCTTCAGGAAGTCTTGATCATAGCGTCGTTTTCTATTCATCGTGCGAAAGTGGTTCCAATTTTCAACTGAAGTTTTTTTAGCGCGCTGGTCACATAATTCAGCCCAATTATGTGGCCAACGTAATGTGCTCAAAAAAGTGTTTTGCGGCCTTGAATTATAAATGAAATGAAACTATAGTCAAATATATTTGCATTCAATATGAAATTTTAAAATAGAAACAATTATAGAGTTATGAATTGAGAGATATTAAAAAGTGTCACAAAATAATCGAACCATTAAACCAAGATATCACTAAACGTGTAAGGATTTGTGGCTAGTGGGGATATATTAACCCAAAAAATATTCACAATGTACCAAAATAAAGTGTTACATAAAAAATAAGTATCAAAATAGTATTTAATTACGCATAAGAGTTCAAATCCAAAGGTAATAATTATCGTAATATCTAAAAGTTCAATATGCACTTTTAGAAATTGCAAAACTACTTTTTCGGAGTCAAAACTATTTCGAATGAAAGCAAGCCTTCAGGAAGTCTTGATCATAGTGTCGTTATCTATTCATCGTGCGAAAGTGGGTCCAATTTTTAACCGAAGTTTTTTTAGCACACTGGCCACATAATTCGGACCAATTATGTGGCCAACGTAATGTGCTCAAAAATGTGTTTTACTGCCATGAATTATTTACGAAATGAAACTATAGTAAAATATATTTGCATTCAATATGAAATTTTAAAATAGAAACAATTATACAGTTATAAATTGAGAGATATTAAAAAGTGTCACAAAATAATCGAACTATTAAACCAAGATGTCACTAAACGTGTAAGGATTTGTGGCTAGTGGGGATATATTAACCCAAAAAATATTCACAATGTACCAAAATAAAGTGTTACATAAAAAATAAGTATCAAAATAGTATTTAAATACGCATAAGAGTTCAAATTCAAAGGTAATAATTATCGTAATATCTAAAAGTTCAATATGCACCTTTAGAAATTGCAAAACTACTTTTTCGGAGTCAAAACTATTTCAAATGAAAGCAAGCCTTCAGGAAGTCTTGATCATAGCATCGTTATCTATTCATCGTGCAAAAGTGGGTCCAATTTTCAACTGAAGTTTTTTTAGCAAGCTGGCCACATAATTCGGCCCAATTATGTGGCCAACGTAATGTGCTCAAAAATGTGTTTTACGGCCATGAATTATTTATAAAACGAAACACTAGTCAAATATATTTGCATTCAATATGAAATTTTAAAATAGAAACAATCATAGAGTTATGAATTGAGAGATATTAAAAATTGTCAAAAAATAATCGAACCATTAAACCAAGATGTCACTAAACGTGTAAGGATTTGTGGCTAATGGGGATATATTAACCCAATATATATTCACAATGTACCTAAATAAAGTGTTACATAAAAAATAAGTAAAATAGTATTTAAATATGCATAAGAGTTCAAATTCAAAGGTAATAATTAGCGTAATATCTAAAAGTTCAATATGCATCTTTAGAAATTGCAAAACTACTTTTTCGACGTCAATACTATTTCGAATGAAAGCAAGCCTTCAGAAAGTCTTGATCACAACATCGTTATCTACTGTTAGTGCGAAAATGGGTCCAATTTTCAACCGAAGTTTTTTTAGAAAGCTGGCCACATAATTCAGCCCAATTATGTGGCCAACGTAATGAGCTCAAAAATGTGTTTTACGGCCATGAATTATTTATAAAACGAAACTATAGTCAAATATATTTGCATTCAATATGAAATTTTAAAATAAAAACAATTATAGAGTTATGAATTGAGAGATATTAAAAAGTGTCACAAAATAATCGAACCATTAAAACATGATGTTACTAAACGTGTAAGGATTTGTGGCTAGTAGGGATATATTAACCCCAAAAATATTCACAATTTACCTAAATAAAGTGTTACAAAATAAATAAGTATCAAAAAGGTATTTAAATATGCATAAGAGTTCAAATCCAAAGGTAATAATTATCGTAATTTCTAAAAGTTCAATATTCACCTTTAGAAATTGCAAAACTACTTTTTCGGCGTCAAAAATATTTCGAACGAAAGCAAGCCTTCAGGAAGTCTTGATAATAGCGTCGTTACCTGAAATGCCCTGTTCATATCGATTATAAATGTTACAAAATAATTGATTTCATTTTACAAATATTGCATTCGTTTTTAAAAGACAAACTTTCATTACATCGAAAGTTAACAGGTATGCATACCATTTTATAATAACGACTTGAATGCAACGTCTTTTGCAATATGCCATGAATGACTCCAAGTAATTTCTTTAAAATGAGAAAATGCACAGCGGAAGATTTCTTTCATACCTGAGAATAAACATGCTTAAAAGTGTCAACCAAAAGGTTGGTGAGTTCATTAGTTTATCATAATCGATCATTTCATAATTTTAATAGACCATAAGATTTTCATATTTATAAACAGAACCTCTCATCTGCATAAAGATAAAATCATTCATATGGTGAACACCTGGTAACCGACATTAACTTTTATGCATAGAATATCCCCATACAGAACCTCTTGTCGGTATAATATAAACCTCGAAGTACTAAAGCATCCATAACCTGGATGGGGGTTGTTAGGCCCAATAGATCTATCTTTAGGATTCGCCTCAATTAGGAACAGAACCTCTCATCTGTTTCCTAATTCTTAGGTTACCAAACTAAAAGGGGTGATATTCGGTTTAATAATCCAACCATAGAATGTAGTTTTAAGCACTTGTGTCTATTTCGTCAAACATTTATAAAATCAGCACATGTATTCTCGGTCCCAAAAATATGTTGCAAAAGCATTTAAAAAGGGAGCAAATCAAACTCACAATACTGTATTTTCGTAGCAATAATGCATATGATGGCACTGAACAAGTGCAAGGTTGGCCTTGGATTCACGAACCTATATTAAGTATATATATTTATATGTTGGTCAATATCTGTCTAACAATTTAGGTCAAGTCGTAGTGTATAACAGTCCTAATGCTCGAGACCGATATGCAAAAGTCAACAAAAGTCAACTTGACCCAAAATGATTTCCAAAATCTATACATGTTTATTATATAACTTATATTTAATATATTTATCAGATTTTATTAGAGTAAATAATACAAGTCATTTATTAATAAATAAAAATTTATATTAAAATTTATATATGATAATAATATACATTTATATATCTCAAGTAATAAAATTTATACAGTTCACTCAATATCATAAAAATATAGTGGTATGTATTATTAATGTAATTATATTACATGTGGTAAAAATATCTTTGTATCACATATTTATTTGATAAAATAATATTGATAATAATAATAATGAGTAAAAGTTGTATTATTTTGTAATAATAATAATAACTATTATTATTCTACTAATAATAATAATAACAATATTTATATTTACTAATGATGATATTAATTATAATAAACTGAGAATTCTAATCATGATAATTTTAATAATAACGATACTTTTTAATATTAACTGTAGTAATAATAATATTTTATATAAAAATAATAATTCTATTCAAAACGATAATTTTTAATAATAATAATACTAAAATGATAATAATAATGATATTTTACAATAACAATGATATTTCTATTAAAAATGATAATTTTCAAAAAATGATAGTTTTAATATTAATGATACTTTTAATAATAATAATGATAAAAATAATGAAAACGATATTTTTATCTAAATCAATATTTTACAATATTTTAATTTTATCATGATACTTATACTCATTATTTTTTTTAATCGATTTGTTTAATAGCTTTTAGTCCTCTTTTATATCGCATTCATAATAATGATAATAATAGTAATCATAATAATTAGATGATACTAATATTAGTTTTAATGACAATGATACTAATAATAATAATAATTATAATAATACTAATGATAATACTAATAATTATTATAATGATAATAACAATAATAATAATAATAATAATAATAATAATAATAATAATAATAATAATAATAATAATACTAATAATAATAATAATAATAATAATAATAATAATAATAATAATAATAATAATAATAATAATAATAATAATAATAATAATAATAATAATAATCATCATCATCATAATAATAATATTAATAATAAACTTAGTGATAATAACGATAGTATTAATAATAACAATAACAATTTTAATGGTAATACTTATATTGATAACGATGATGATAATAATAATAATAATTATTAGATAATAATAATAATGATGATAACCATAACGACAATAGTAATAATAATAAAAATAATATTAGAATTAATGATAATTCAATTGACCATATCTTTTAATCCGTTCATCGAAACCATACGATATCTAAATGAAAAGTTATTAATTTTTCGCCAGCTTTCCAACGACATGCATATCATATACCTTATCTCAATAGCATATGTGTCAAATTCGTGATTTATCATAAACTATTTAATGACAAAATTAAGCATACAAGCATGCATAATCATATATACTCGAGCACTAGTCAGGGATACACTATTAATATATAAAAGATAAGATATAAATGCTCACGTATCAATATTGTGATTCAATATTGCAGGAAAGTACGTAGACGCAACGAACATGACAAACACAAGATTAGCCTCACGAACAAAATCTATGAACCATACCCATAACCTCCATAGCTATAACCCATAATTTTTTTAGCTCTATCCCGCTCGAAAAACCCGTTTTAAAATAACTCGCTCATGACCTCGTCGTAGTATTTTATGTATAATACTAATAATAGTTTTTCTAAACTTAATATAAATAATAATAATAATAATAATATAATAATTATAATTGTAAGAAGTAAGATAGAGGGATTGAGAGTTGCGAATGATTTCAGCCGAACCCGAATTGATCGAGCTTTATACAACTTCTTTGGTACCTAACCCCCATGCGATCACATGGTGTTTCAATGTTTAGACCATGCGATCGCATGGTTTGATGGAAAATTTCACAAAACACGTTCACTAAACAGCCGACACATTATAACTATTATTATATATAAATATATATTTAATCTATATATTTAATTATATCTTATATTATATTCACGTGCATAGTTGACTTGTAATTTTTGTTCCGATGACTTGTAACGTCCTGGTTCCGGTTTTTCGAACGACGTTTCGTACGCTTAGAAAACTTGTACTTTACATTTCGCGATATGTACCTTTATCAATAATTAGACTTAAATCCTCATTAACCATATCACTCGAAGTGTAACTTGAACGTTCGAGTGTTTTGATCATTTGCTTCTATAAATCAACGTCTCGTTATATATATATATATATATATATATATATATATATATATATATATATATATATATATATATATATATATATATATATATATATATATAATAGTATTATTTTAAATTGAATGTTTTATAACTAAATTAATATTAAATCTTATTACATTGTAAAATATATATATTTTCGTTTCAAAATATAAATTTGAAATATTTATTTAGTAATATAATATATAGTTTTTCAAAACTAAATATATTTCAAGGTTCATTATATAATTTAAAATCATTTCGAAATTATTTAGTAATACCTTTACCTTTTTGAAACAATAAAAATATATTTGCAAATCTATAATACAACGCTTTAATTAAGTTCTTCAAATTTTATACAAATTATCTTATAAAACATTTTAATAATAAAGTTCTTTTTAAACTGAAAACGTTTTAGTACGTTTGAAACTAAATCAAATAAATATGAAAATTTTGTTCTCCAAACTAAATATATTTAAGAATCATTTTGTTAAAAAGTTAAAATAATGGAAATCATTATATCATAAAACGTTTTAGAAAACTAAAAAATATATATACTCATAATAGGCTTTCAAGTTTTTAAATTACAGTTTGTTGGTAAAGCGTGGGATAAAGTCCAAAAGTTAAATAAACGTATGAAATCATCTTAACGTAAACTGTCAATTTACTTAACTTGTCGGTATCCAACATCTAAGTTATTTACATTCCACATTCTTACTTTCACATTAAATAAGATGAAAGTTAAAAGAGTTATCATATTAAAGTCACGAGGAAGCCACATGCATCTTGCCTCAGTGGTAGCAGGTTTACCTGCTTGTGAGAGAGACCCGGGTTCGAGTCTCGATTGCGACGGGGGTTTTCCCCGAATTCCTGACCTTGCTCCGCATGGAAGGGTTAAGGGTCGTGGTTTCCTCCGAGTGCGTGCGTGTACGACTAACCTCTAACCTGCCGTTAAAAAAAAAGTCACGAGGAAATATTATAAAGCATGAATTAGAAATTAAACAGGAATCTCTACTAACCCTTGTCTAGTTCCCATTAATTGACACATTTGTTCTTACTTGTAAATCACTTTACCAATTATTCCAAATATCGTTAAAAGGGAAAGATTTCTTAAATCATAGTAGACCTCCCAACGGAGATCCGTAATCATATCACAATGTATCTAATAACTCAATCATTTGATATTATCTTTTAATTCTGTCGATAAATATATTGAAATAAATACGTTCATGTAAAGTATTATACATTTAATACTTTGTTAACGTTTTCAATTAATATAACTATATATTATATATACATATCTATAAACACATAAATGTTCGTGAATTGTCGAGCACAGTCAGAGGGTAATTGACTACATGATTATAATTCCAAAATTTTTTTGAGACTCAACATTACAGACTTTGCTTATCGTATCGAAAACATTAAATCATTTAAAGATTAAGTTTAAATTTGGTCGGAAATTTCCGGGTCGTCACAGTACCTACCCGTTAAAGAAATTTCGTACCGAAATTTGATCGAGGTCATCATGGCTAACAATAAGAATGTTATTATGACGAATATGAGTTGATACATAGGGTTTTATCATGATTGAGAAATATGGATAAAATAATTCGATTACTCGAAACGTATGAGTGAAGCTATCGTAAAAGAGTGAGATGAGAAAATAGGGATTCGTCTTATCTTTTGACGTCATCACTGTTGATCTCCGGATTAAAGAAAATCTTTGTAATCTATATAAGATTTGATTCTTCGGCGATTAAGGAAATTACGATACTCTTTGATTTAATGTGATAATCTGTCTCGATTTCTCTGTCTGATATTTTACTATAAATCTACCTCCTTCGTTTTCCTTATTTTCACATCTCCCATTTTCTATACTTTCTTCTTTAATTCATACTTTTAAAACATTCGTCAATATGCTCCATCCAGTTCTAATTCTTGATATATTCTTGACTATCACATCTGTCATTCTTCTTTTTCATCTGCCACCGGAAGAATCTATTTACTTCTACTATGCTCTTGGATTTATAGCGTTTTTAGTTCTCCCGTGTCTTTATATTGCTATACGCATTGATATACACGGTTTGTAATTTCTGTGTTGTTATCGGACTTTATATTTTCCCTTATATTTCGGAGTCTCTGCTTCTGTCTTTCCATAATCATTGACAACCACGGCTAATGCTCTCTCCTATTTACTGTGATTTATACTCTTATTTTTATTTCGAACCTTCATGCCTTTGTTTTCTCTTCTCGATTTTAAGTAAAGCAAGCAATGGTCCAGAATTCGTAGGTATGGAGTTTCGGATGAACATTACTAATGTTCTAAGAGAGAATTGTAATAGCACGATCTTGATTGGTTAAATTACCAGAATTTAAGAGAAAAGATAGAACTGTCAGGAAGATATGTTCTTGATATGTTTGGAGATTAGGTAGAATGTAAGAGTCGTGTAATATGGCACATGATGACAGTAGAGTCTATGAATCATCATGTTCTATTAGAAACTCAGCATGAATTACCGTAATATAATCACGTTGATCAAGTGTCATTATATTATACTAACTCATGCTTCAATTCCCAACACTACTTCAAAAACATTCATACTTTAAACTCTAAGGTTTCAGAATTTAGAAACTAAAACAGTTTTTTTATGATGTAACACAGATAGCGCGAAGAGATAAATAATTTCGGATAATAGTAGTTATGAAGATATCTTCAGGAATATCGAAGATATTTATAATGAAAGATATGATGATATCTTAGAATTTTTAAAATATATAAGATCAGAGGATGATGAAGAAAATTGTCCGCAAAGGTCTAAAGTAAGGAGCAAGGTATTCGCTAAAGACTTCAGCAGACACTGAATCATTTGGATTCTTTGAAGACAGATTTATTCTTTGTGATTTGTCCATAGTCTCCTTCATGGTTTGCTCAATCCGTTTTTCAGTACAAATTTTCTTTTGAGCTTTTTCAACCTACCATTCTTTATCATCAAACTTTTGACTGTTAATGATGTCTACAGTCCTTACTGCTTCATCAGCTTTTTCAAAATTTCGTAGTACTGATTCGTAGGCTGGAGTGCTATTCAGAATTTCATAATTATAATTCCAGGAGATAACGTTATATGTATATATAACTGTTATCGTAGAAACGCTGTGATATTCAAGAATAATTATTGATACTTCTTGGTATTTAGCATGGCACTTATCGTTACAAGATGCAGATGAGTACATGATAGGGTTTAAATGAATAAATATAGTGAGTTTTCAAAGAGACTTACGCCAAAGGGTAACGAAGTTGCTGGTACATCTGCTGATAATGTGGTGGAATGTAAAAGGTTCCCTGATAACGATGGCAAAAGGGCAACGTATATATCAAGGTTATATTAAAGCTAGTCCGACTGAAAAGTCGAAGTTGACTTGCTGGAGCTGTGACAAAACTGGCTACTTTGGAAAGGGATTGCAGGGTTATTTTTGGTAATAAATGCCAAAGGATCTGACACGGATACGTGTTAACTTTTACTTAGGTTCCAAGTGTTCTTCAGGTGCATAACTATATGCATATATTCTTCGTATGTATCGTGTAATTGGCTTAATCTCTCGATTGTTCCTTAGTTGAGGTGTTTTCAAGGATTTAGAAGGGTTTAGATGTAGGTTGTCATCGTCGATATCCGTATGATGAAATCATCGTGAATCTTGAATGATACGAATATCTTTATGAGTTTTGTGAATAAAAATGATGTTCTAGCACATTTTTGAATTTAAAGTATGGCTATGAAAGATGTAGGAATCTAAGAGTGATGTCATCGGTTAAGGTTTTGACTTCAATTCTGTTCTGTCAAAATTAGAATATGTAATTGAATTTAGATGAAAATGGTTGTTTTGATTTCCATGAAAGAATGTATATCGTTGTGAAAGTAGTGAGTATAGTTAATGATTGCTGAATCAAAATCGAAGAATGTAACATATTAAATGTGAATTTATATATCTCTTGTGTATTACTGATGTTATGCGAGGTGTATATAAAATAGCTTTATATTTTAGCAGGAAAATACTATTAAATACGATACAATTTTACACAAGATATTTATTTATTTATAGAATGGATATACTTAAACCTTGCTACAACACTTATAGGCAGTGTACCTAATCGTACAGTAGTGTAGTTTTTAGTAAGTCCGGTTTGTTCCACAGGGAAAATCTTTAAACAAAGCTTAACGCTATATTAGTTTACTTTTATAAAAATACAAATATATATATAAGTAATATTTTTATTATAAAGGGGGGTTTTTACCGTTTAATGACCGGTTTGTCGATTTTAAAACTTTAGTCGCAGTTAAAACCAAATGTAAAATATTAAAAATAAATACAAGACTTAATTTAAAGCGTAAAGTAAATAACGATAATGAAATTGCAATAAATAAAAGTGAGATAAAATAAAATTGCGATAATTAAAAGTGCAATTAAATAACAATAAATAAAAATGCGATAATTAGAAGTGCAATTAGATATAAAATAAAGGAAATTAAATATGAAATAAAAGAATTATGCTTATTTAAACTTTCGTAATCATGATGTTTGACGTGTTGATTTTTAGTTTATTCCCATGGGTTAATTGTCCTTTGTCCTGGATTATTTAATATGTTCATCTGGTTTTTGTCCATAACAGTCCATCAGTCATAAATATAAAGTGCGAGTGTCCTCGTCAAATTATCCTTATACCCGAAGTTAAATATTCCAACTAATTGGGGACTTAAACTGTAACAAGATTTTAATACTTTGTTTAATAATTACACCAGGATGTCGACTGAGTGTAACCTAAGGTTTTAATATTTTGTTATCAATTATGCCAAGTGTCCTTTTACATAATTTCACCCCTGTTTTAATTATTCTAGTAACTATTAATCCATTCCCGTGTCCGGTTAAATGAACGATTATTCGTACATATAAATACCCCGTCCATCGTGTCCGATCGAGTGTATATGGTAATTTATAGGGACGCCCAATTGTAAATCTTTATATTAACATTAACAAACTATCATTTAGTTAAACAAATATAAAGCCCATTAATAGCCCATAGTCTAATTTCCACAAGTGTCGTTATTTTGTCCAAACCCCAATTATGGTACAAAGACCAATTACCCAATTTTAGTAATTAGCCCAACATCATGATTACTTCGGATTAAATAAGCATAATAATAACTTAGCTACGAGACATTAAATTAAAAAGGTTGAACATAACTTACAATGATTAAAAATAGCGTAGCGTTACACGGACAGAATTTCGACTTACACCCTTACAACATTCGCTAACATACCCTTATTATTAGAATTATAATTAAAATTAAAATTAAAATATAAATTATAAATATAAATATTACGATATAGATAGAGAGATGGATATATGATATGAAAAATGATCAGAATTCGGTTGGCTTTATAGGGAGTTTCAGAATTTGGGGCTCCGCGACTCGCGGCCCTTTTTGCCTTCAAACTCCGCGAGTCGCGGAGTTTGTAAATACAGCTCACCCAAGTTTGGAGTCTTTCTTGCCGACGGTTTATTTTATTTATATAATATATAAATAATTATAAGAATTATTTAAATATTATATTATATTTACGTGCATAGTTGACTTGTAATTTTTAGTCCGTTGCGTCGAGCGTTGAGAGTTGACTCTGGTCCCGGTTTCGGATTTTCGAACGTCCTTGCGTACAATTTAATATCTTGTACTTTGCGTTTTGAATCTTGTACTCTTGTAATTTCGAGACGTTTCTTATCAATAATTGGAACCTCTTTGATTGTATTTTGTACTTTTAAGCTTTTTGGTCGTTTGCGTCTTCAATTCGTCAAATCTGTCTTTTGTCTTCACCTTTTATTATTTAAACGAATATCCCTTGTAAATAGAATAATTGCAACTAAAAGCTTGTCTTTCTTGAGGAATAATGCTATGAAATATATGTTCGTTTTTAGCATTATCAAATATTCCCACACTTGAGCGTTGCTTGTCCTCAAGCAATATCGTCTTGAAATACTAGAATCACTTCTTTATTCTTCACACTTTGTACATCAGTGATTTCTATACGGCGGTATAAACAATGGTAGTAACGATATGGTTTACAGTCCCACATGACTATAAAAATTTAGATCCATTAAGGAAATTGGATCTTTATGAAAACATTTGATCTTTTGAAAATTAAATCTAGTTTTTATCCTAGATAAATTTTCCGGAATAACCCTTCACCGGTGTTTGCAAAATATTTTTGTGGGTTTGGTGGGTTTCAGATTTGAAAATTTTAGCTCAAAACTTGCGGTTTTGTGTCACCCACTTGCTAACCTTGTATTTGGAAAGCAACACGTCCAGTTTAGTTGTCCCGTATATTACCTTACGGTAAACTAACGTCCGGTTGTAAAGGAAAGCGTTGAACAAGCAACTGTTAAGGCAGTGTCCCCTGACATGCTTTTAATTATGGTCTATAACGTGTCGGATGCAATTACTATCCTTGGTAGGAGCAATAGTAAAGCTCACCCTTATGATTTTTCGGTCTGGCACAAGGTCCTGTCTTTGACCACTATGCAACCACCGTTCTTACGGTTGACACCCGATTTGGTTCAGGTGACCTAATGAATTCCAGGTGAATTCCTAGGATTTTACGTTCAATAGTAATGAACGCATTGAAAATGGGTTTTCAGAAAACAAATTGGTTTATAATTTGATCAAAATATTTTCTCGTTCAAGCTCGAGTTTAGATATCATTGAATTCCATGAGTTTGTAATTCTCAATCTTTAAGGTCAATCTCAAGGATTGAGTAATATCAGACTTAAAAGCAGATTTTTGATCTTTTAAGGAGATTATCCTTTCTGGGGATCTGATTCATTAGTCTTATCCAGCTAATTTGCATGGTGCCCCCCCATTGTACGAGATAAATCCTTCTCATAGTTAGGATAAACCTGACCACTTGGCGACCCTGTTTAATGCTGAGGTCCGTGGATTTCCTGCTGATTTTAGTGATGACTTTTCTAGATTTTTCGTCAACCTACAGCTGGTCTGGACGACAACTTCTTGACCTAAATCAATAAGCGCGTGTCTTTTTCGGAAGACTTTACTTCCTTTTAATGATGGAATTGATTCATCGTGTAGATCCATCTTTCTTATAGTAAATCAGGTAAAACTTTTTAGTTTAGTCCAAAGCAAAAGTATTTTCAGTTATTTGTACAAAAATATGTGATATATGTTTTGAATAACTTGGAGAATTTTCCCACACTTGGCTTTTATTTTCCTTTTTATTGTTCTCTATTCCATTTTAAATGAATTTTAACATTTTGGTTTGTTTCTCAATTTATGTCCTTTCCGAGGTTACAATAATTTCGGTGTTAAAACCTAGTTTTATCGTTCATAAATATGTATAAACATGATTTTGAGTTCATTTAATTGAAAATTTTGAAAAATTTTACTAGATTTGGGTAGTCAGTATATAAGACTAGGGCTGTTCTTTATTATCAGAGAGCACTAGATTCTAATACAACTACTGCTTTACTAGTATTTTTAATGGTAACCCAGTGTTTAAGATAAAAATTTTAAAATCCGAAAGAATTTAACCCCTTCCCATACTTAAGATCTTGCAATGCCCTCATTTGCAAGAAATCATTAACAATTTAAATTATTGAGGGTGATTTGTGTGAAAATGATTAAATTTTACCAAAGTTTCCAAATATATTGGCGTTTGTTTGCTGAATGATAAATGGTGCACATCATTTGTTCATTCCATCTTGTTGTTATTTCACATATATTTTGCATCTTGTCGTCAAAATTAGTTGCTTTTGCTGAACTTAATGCCAGTCTTTGAAAATGCGTTGTTTTACCCTGTTGTGTACATAAGATAACTGCAAACATATATACATATTTTTGAAGTTTGGTATATTACCCCACATTCAAAAATTATTAAAATCTAAGAATAAAAGTTAGAAAATTATAAAAACTATTACAATATTAACATAAGTATTAAACGTATCAACATTACAAATTAAAAAATAAATAAAACTAAGTAGACTAGGGATGATACTGATACCAATAGGGGTTCCAAGCATAACCATAGGTGCTATAGAATGCTTCGGCAGGGTTATACGTAGGATACGGTGGTTGCATCTCTATAGACCAGGGAGGGAATATGGGTTTCGGTGTAGGAATATAGTTTCTACCTATATGTTGGCAATGAGCTATGATTTGGTTTTGATGAACTTGCCAATCTTCAAATGCTCTCTGTCTAGCATTTTCGTACTCCTGTGAAGCTATAAACCTTTGCATTTCTTGCATTTCATTTCCCCCTCCTACATTACCTTGCTGTTGGCTTCTCTCAACCTGTGGATGTCTACCATGGTATTGTACTGCGGCGTTATTTCGCCTCTTCAAAACTTTCGCACCATGGTATACATTTAAACATATTGTATCACGGGGTTCTGGTTCTTCGACTAATAATCCCCCCGACTTATATCCACACCGAGATATTCAGCAATCAAAGTAATAAATATACCACCTCCTATTATGCTATGTGGTCTCATCCCCCTAACCATAGCTGATAAATAATAACCCACACAATAAGGTATACTTACAGCGCTTTGTGGGTCTCGAATACACATATGGTAAAACAAATCCTGTTCATTTACCTTTTCCTTGTTCTTACCTCTTTGTGTAATCGAATTAGCTAAAAACCTATGAATCACTCTTAATTCGGCTCTATCTATATCCAAATAAGAGTAATTTCCCCCTTTGAATCGGTGATGGCTTGTCATTTGACTCCATACACCGTGTGTATCAAAATTTTCATCTATCTTTCTACCATTTAGTATCAACCCTCTACAATCAGCATATGCTAACTCCTCAGGCGTATATATACGTAAAGCCTGAGCCATGTCTAGTAAAGACATGTGGCGCATCGAACCTCCTAACAAAAATCTAATAAAAGATCGATCGGTTAAACTAGCTACCCGATCATTTAATTCTATACTACACAACAATTCTTCACACCATACTTTATATACAGGTCTACGCATGGTGAATAAACGTACCCAGTCATTAAAAGTAGAATTACCATACCTCTGTGCAAGTAATTTCCTAATTGGCCCGGCCAATTCTACAGCTTCTAAGGGTCCCCATTCTATGACCCTAGGTACCTCAACAACTTTGGAATGAAGAGTATGCAAACCCCTTTGATATTTTGGATAATCTATCCAAAGTCTGTCAAATCTCAGGTTCGGGTGCAAATCTTCCAAGTGCATATCAGAAAATGTCATGACTGGATGAGGTATATCTTGCTTGTAGTAGTTATCCACCTCCTGTTGTTCCGCATTCTCAGCAAGAGCATTGCGAGCTTGGGATGAAGATTCACCCCTTTCAGTCTGCAAAACACATCAAACACAATTTTTGTGCATCCAAATATGCATTAGTGTCAGCAAAATCATCAATCAAAATAATCACAATGACATGATCAATTTATATCAAACTTAAGCTCATTTTCATATTTTCATCAAATCTACACTTTTTCAAATAAGCATATACGAAAATGTTCGTCAAGTTCATAAGCATTCAATTCAAATAACATGTCAAAATAATCATTACTAGCAATTAAACAAGTTTCAAATGGCATTATCTCTCAAAAATCAAGTTCATGAATTTTAGACTTGAAAAAAATCCACTTTAATTCTCAAAATCATATTTAGGCTCAAAGTTTGGATCATTTAACTACCTAAATATGTTACACTACTTAATTTAGCAACAATTCATGACAAAAATCGGCCATAACCTGTTTATATCAAAAAGCCCCAAATTTGCTCAAGAACACAAACCCTAGATTACTCAAAATTTGAAGTTTAAGACTTCTAATCATGTTAAATAGCATCAATCTAGGTTATACAAGCATAATACATAAACAATTTAAGCATAATTACACTAAAAAGCATCAAAATCAAATTGGGGAAAAAATTGCTCAAGAACACTAATTTTCGCGTCAATTAGGGTGTCTGTTGTAGCGACCCGACCAAATCGTCAAGTGATGGCGTCGGCTACGTGGTTCCCATTACCTGATTATAAGTCTTTTAGATAACTTTTGACCAAAATATGTCGCCTTCATTTCAAAATAAAGATTGTTTCAAAGTTTACAAGAATTGTTCAACCAATAGTTAAGTTACAACGTTATAATACGAATGAAATCTAGGCAACACGGTTTAAAGTAAAGTCAAAAGACGCTCCATGAAATGCACGTATACTCGACATCCAATGCAAGTATCAAATAATGAGCGGAAGCATGTATCACCTAAGTTCAAGGACCTGAGAAAAACATAGAGAATCTGTCAACGAAAACGTTGGTGAAATCATAGGTTTAAATAAGTAAATGAGTAAAAGCAAGCTGAACCACAAGAGTTGCAATATTGATAAAGTCATAGTACATTCTAAAAGTTAATATTCACGAGCACCCAATTATCAAAGCTTAACATTCCATCCGTTGAATACCCCGTAAATTAGTGCTAGAACAACACTGTTTCCCGAAAATATATTTCATCCGTAGACGGTAGCGAACCGTCAAAGATGAGGGTTGTCAACCCATATGGCCATATAACATAAGTTCTCGCTTACACCATCTGATGTAACTAATGATAATCGGATTGAGGATTTTCGTTCTAAACTCGTATGTAGAATGTTTGTTTTCCCGTTCTTGTGTTCACTTAGTTCAAAAGAATCGTTTATGTTTTCTCATCCCAAAAGTAAGTTTAAAAGAGTAAAAGTGGGACTATGATCTCACCTTGTATGCACGAACCAAAAAGTACTTCGACAAGTAACGTGTGCTAAGAACAATGCTAGTCTTGACCTAAACAAATAGGTTGTATCAATAACGATAGTCACGAAGGGTCAAAGATGTTCAATTAGTCCTATGGCTCAATACGACTCGATTATGTAGCATGTGCAATCAAATTGTCAAGTTTCATGCAAGGTACAAGTATATAAACAAGTTAGGAGGGTTGCATAATCATTTGGTTAAGTTTGACAAAAAGTCAAACTTTGGTCGGTCAAAGTCAACAAAAAGTCAACACGTTCGGGTCGGGTCTCGGACAAATTTTCTATGCTAGTTATTCATATATAAGCATTTTAAAACAAGTTACATGTAAATTGGAGGTCTAGAACATGCCAAACATTTTTCGTCAAAAGGTCAAGCAAACAGCCAGTTTTAGGCAAACGGGACGGCGTCCTGATAAGCTAGACGGCGTCCAGGTTTTAAGGTTGGGACGGCGTCCCGAGGAGCTAGACGGCGTCCCGGTTTTAAGGTTGGGACGGCGTCCCCAGTATCTGGACGGCGTCCTGATCGGTTTCCAGGCCCTGTTTGCTGTATTTCCTAAGTGCACGAACCAAAACACAAACCAACACATTTCATGACCCGCAAACAATCAAGATATGTATCTTATATCATCGGAAAGGTAATTTGACAAGGAACATAACTAAGCACTTTTCATTAATCAAAATTCCACTTACAACTACCCAAAAACCGCCACCAATGTTCCTCATTCAATGCATACAAGTCATAAATGCCATTTAATGATTCGGTAACCAAATTACATGAACAATATGCCGTTTCGAAGGTAATTAAGCATACAACACAACCTAACACTTACAACTAACATTCCATGTCATTAAAATCATTAAAAGTCCATTTTAAGTTCATGAAACCTTAACCTAAATTCACCAAATTTCATAATCAAGTTTAGGAGGTTTCATTAATCTAACTATACATCATAATGAAGCTAGTAACACTAGAAACACAATTAAAACATGCACTTTAACAATCTAACAATATTTGATCATCCAAAATCAAGGATTTAGCAAGTAATTTTCATATTGAACTAGTTACACCAAAAACAACGAATCGAGCATACAAATTACATACACGACATCACAATGAGCCATAGACGCTAATTAACAACTTTATAAGTCAAGAACACGAATTTAAAGAAATCTAGTGTTTTAGAAATGTTACCCAAATGAGATGAAGTTGGTACCAAAACGAAGAGGAAGTTGTAAGGAGCTCAAATATGTAATTTGTTTCGCAAAATACCCGCTAGATCATAAATGGATGATGAATCTTTGTGTTTGGAGTTAGAGAGAAAATGGAGGAAGTAATAAAATGGAGGAGGTGATAATGAAAGGGTGGAAAGGGTTTGACCCTTTGACCTAGTCAAAGGTTTAAACCTTTGGCAAGTTTGGTCCCTCAACTTTAAACCGGGTGCGGGAATTACCTAAACGAGATAATTCAGCGCATTTTAACGGGATGTGTTATAAACATATAACGGAACTTAAATAGTTAAACGGAAAAGTGAACGGAAAAAGGCGGGATGTTACATTACCTACACCTTAAAAGAAATTTCGTCCCGAAATTTAGGTAGGCGTAGTAGTCGTTGTTTCTTCCTCGGAATCTGACGTTTCCGGGACCGGGAATAGATGAGGGTGTTTCTTTCGCATTTGATCTTCTCTTTCCCAAGTAAACTCGGGTCCCCTTTTGGCGTTCCATCGGACCTTAACAATCGGGATCCGGCTTTGTTTTAATTCCTTCTCGACGTAGTCCACAATTTCAACCGGTTCCTCCACAAAATGGAGTTTGTCATTAATAGTAAGTTCCTCGAGAGGGACGAAGATATCGGGCTCGGCGAGACACTTCTTCAAGTTAGATACATGAAAAGTAGGATGGACGGAGCTTAGTTGAGGCGGAAGGTTTAAACGATAAGCAACGGTTCCGATACGCTCCCAGATTTCGAAAGGACCAACGTACCGCGGGTTTAGTTTCCCACGTTTCCCAAAACGGATGACACCTTTCCAAGGTGCGACTTTTAACATGACGCGGTCACCGACTTGAAATTCGAGGTCTTTGCGTCTTTTGTCGGTATAGCATTTTTGACGACTCCGGGCCGTCCGAAGCCTATCTCGGATTTGAAGAATCTTTTCGATTGTTTCGTGAATGAGTTCGGGCCCGGAAATTTGCACGTCACCCACTTCGGCCCAACAAAGAGGAGAGCGACATTTTCGACCATATAACGCTTCAAAAGGTGCGGCCTTAATACTCGCGTGATAACTATTATTGTAAGAGAATTCGGCGAGAGGTAAGTGATTGTCCCAAGCTTTTCCAAAATCAACAACGCAGGCTCGTAACATATCCTCTAAGGTTTGTATTGTACGTTCACTTTGTCCATCGGTTTGGGGATGATATGCGGTGCTCATGTCCAAACGCGTTCCCAACGCTTCTTGTAACGTACGCCAAAATCTAGAAACGAAACGGCCATCTCGGTCGGAGATAATCGATAACGGTACTCCGTGTCGGGCTACAATCTCTTTAATGTAAAGTCGTGCAAGTTTCTCCATTTTGTCGGTTTCTTTCATGGCGAGAAAGTGCGCGGATTTGGTGAGACGGTCAACAATGACCCAAATTGTATCATAACCGCCCGACGTTTTCGGTAGTTTGGTGATAAAATCCATCGTGATCCTTTCCCACTTCCATTGCGGAATTTCGGGTTGTTGAAGTAACCCGGACGGTCTTTGGTGTTCGGCTTTGACTTTAGCGCAAGTCAAACAATTGGCGACGTATCTAGCAACCTCCTTTTTGATGTTCGGCCACCAATATTGTTCTTTAAGGTCATGGTACATCTTATTGGCGCCGGGATGAATCGAGTATCGCGATTTGTGGGCTTCGTCTAGGATGAGGTTTCGTAGATCGCCATATCTAGGCACCCAAATTTTTCCGGCGTAATATCGAAGTCCGGTCTCCTTAACTTCGAATCGGGAAATGAGAATGTTTAAAAGTTCGCGTGCGATGTTGTTGTCCTTAAGAGCTTCATCTTGGGCTACCCGAATTTGGCTATTAAGGTTGGAGTGGATGGTGATATTCAAAGCTCGGACACGAAGAGGCACCGCTCTTTCCTTTCGACTTAAGGCATCAGCCACTACATTTGCCTTCCCAGGGTGGTAACGAAGCTCGCAATTATAATCGTTCAAGGTCTCAATCCACCTTCGTTGTCTCATGTTTAGTTGCTTTTGATCGAAGATATGTTGGAGACTTTTGTGATCGGTAAAGATAGTACTCTTGGTACCAAGAAGATGATGTCTCCATAACTTAAGTGCAAAGATGACGGCACCGAGTTCAAGATCATGTGTCGTGTAGTTTCGTTCGTGGACTTTGAGTTGTCGAGAGGCATAAGCAATGACTTTCTTTCGTTGCATTAATACGCATCCATAACCGTTTTTCGAGGCATCACAATATACAACAAAATCATCATTGCCTTCGGGAAGTGACAAGATAGGAGCGGTGGTTAGCTTAGTTTTCAAGATTTGAAAAGCGGTTTCTTGTTCGGATGTCCAAACGAATTTTTGTTCCTTGTGAGTTAACGCGGTTAAAGGACGAGCGATTAGGGAGAAATCCTTGATGAATTTACGATAGTATCCGGCGAGACCCAAGAATTGACGAATTTGAGTAGGAGTAGTAGGAGTCTCCCATTTACTAATGGCTTCGATTTTTGCGGGATCGACTTTAATGCCTTGATCACTTACAACATGACCAAGAAATTGAACTTCCTTTAACCAAAATTCACACTTGGGGAACTTGGCATATAGTTTCTCTTTTCTCAAGAGCTCGAGCACGAGTCGGAGATGTTCTTTGTGTTCCTCTTCGTTTTTAGAATAGATCAAAATATCATCGATGAACACGATAACGAATTTGTCGAGGTAAGGTTTGCACACGCGGTTCATGAGATCCATGAACACCGCCGGTGCGTTAGTGAGACCGAAAGGCATGACAAGGAATTCATAACTACCATAACGAGTCCGGAAAGCGGTTTTGGAGACATCTTCCCCCTTAACCCTTAGTTGATGATAACCCGAACGGAGATCGATTTTTGAGTATACACGAGAACCTTGTAGTTGATCAAAAAGGTCATCAATGCGAGGAAGAGGATATCGGTTCTTAACCGTCAATTTGTTTAGTTCACGATAATCAATGCACATTCGTAGGGATCCGTCTTTCTTCTTGACGAACAAAATCGGAGCGCCCCATGGTGAATGGCTAGGTTGAATGAAACCACGGTCAAGTAACTCTTGGATTTGACTTTGTAATTCTTGCAATTCGGATGGAGCGAGTCTATATGGTGCACGCGCTACGGGTGCGGCTCCTGGAATAAGATCGATTTGAAATTCAACCGGTCGATGAGGTGGAAGACCCGGTAATTTGTCGGGAAATACATCGGAAAAGTCACTAACAATTGGCACACCTTCGATGCGCTTTTTGTCGGCCTCGACTTTCTTAACGTGAGCAAGAATCGCGAAACAACCCTTGCGAAGTAGCTTTCGAACTTTAAGGCACGAAACGAGATTGAGTCCGGTGCAATTTTTGTCGCCATAGACAATCAATGGTTCACCATTCTCGATAGCAATTCTGATTGCGTGAAGATCGCAAAGAATGTGAGATTTATTTTTGACCATCCAATTCATACCGATTATTACATCAAAACTCCCTAATTCCATGGGTATCAAGTCAATTTCAAATTCCTTACCCAAAATGTTCAAAGTACACCCCCGGTAATATGTGTCGGCACTTAAGAGTTTTCCGTCGGCCACTTCGATGGAATAAGTAGTATCTAAAGGGTGTGGTGGAGTGCAAAGGGTAGGAGCCAAAGTCTTGGACACAAAACATTTATCGGCACCCGAATCGAATAAGCAAGTAACATAAGAGTTGTTGAGAAGAAACGTACCCGTGACTAGTTCATTGTCATCTCGGGCTTCCTCGGTGTTGATGTTAAAGGCTCGGCCTCGGTTGTTGGGGTTGGCTTTCTTTTTCGGGCATTCGTTCTTATAATGGCCCGTTTGGCCACATTCGTAACAAGTGACCGTTTTTGGAGGATTGGGCCCCTTTCGAGCAACGGGGGCGGCGCTTGTGCAATTGTTGGCCCTATGACCAACACCTTGGCAACGGTGACAAACTAGTTTGTTACATTCACCGTGATGATGCTTGTGGCATTTGTTGCAAAAAGGTAAGTTTCCGACATAACCCTTCTTGCCGTCGTTGTTGAAAGGCTTTTTGGTGAAGGTGTTGTTGTAATAGGTTGATGGAGTGGCTTCCCATTTCCTTTTGTTGCCACCCGACTTGTCCTCGGCCTTAGGAGCCGGCACTACGACTTCGTCAACCGTTTCAATTAGTTGGCGAGCCATGTTCATAGCGGCTTGATGAGTAGTGGGTTTGGATGACATCACCCCTTGTTTGATGCTTTTTGGAAGACCGAGCATGTAGAGCTCAATCCTTTGAGATTCGGGGTTAACCAGATTAGGACACATCAAGGATAGTTCGGCGAAGCGTTGATTATAAGCTTTAAGATCGTTTCCGACCGCTTTCAAAGCTCTTAGTTCTTCCTCAAGCTTTCGGGTTTCTTCGCGCGGAAAATATTCAACAATCATCTTTTCCTTTAGATCGGCCCAAGAGAGGGCTTGAGCTTCATCGGTACCCACCGATTGAACATAGGTGTTCCACCATGTTAGAGCAATTCCGGAGAAAGTGTGGGTGGAGTATTTGACCTTGTCTTGATCCCGACAACCGCTTATGCTAAAGACGGCCTCGGTTTGTTCAAACCAACGAGTAAGCACAACCGGTCCCCCGGTTCCATCATAAGTGTGAGGTTTGCACCCCATGAAAGCTTTGTAGGAGCATCCCTCGTTTGAGTTACCGGCCCCATTGTTGTTGTTGTTGTTGTGGTTGTTGTTATTGTTATTGTTGTTGGAAGAGTGACCGGCCATGGCCGCATCTACGGCGGTAGCTATCATCCGTTCGAGAGCTTGTTCGGGAGTTTCATTGCGGCGTACACGACGAGGAGCCATTGTTCCTTCAAAACAAAAGAATACCGTTGGTTAGTATTCTAAATAATACTAACCGTGATATGGGATAAAGATAGAGAGAAAATTATCCTTGACCCGCCTTAAATTCTTTATGTCATAATGTCGGAACGTCCATGTGAATCACCGTAATATAATCCCGGAAATTATATTACCCTGATTCTCATGTGCATTTAACATTACTTCATAAAGTCAAGGTGGCGCATCAACAAAATTTTTCAACGTAAGATCAAGATCGAATACGAGTTAGATATGATAGAAGAGTTTGAGTATAAATGCACAATTAGTCAAATAATTCCTACTTCAGTCTATATGCCGGTTGTAGTCTAGATTCACCTATGTACCCTATGACTCGGGGTGGACACAAATGAACTCTAAATCCCTACAACCAAGGCTCTGATACCACTAGTAGCGACCCGACCAAATCGTCAAGTGACGGCGTCGGCTACGTGGGTCCCATTACCTGATTATAAGTCTTTTAGATAACTTTTGACCAAAATATGTCGCCTTCATTTCAAAATAAAGATTGTTTCAAAGTTTACAAGAATTGTTCAACCAATAGTTAAGTTACAACGTTATAATACGAATGAAATCTAGGCAACACGGTTTAAAGTAAAGTCAAAAGACGCTCCATGAAATGCACGTATACTCGACATCCAATGCAAGTATCAAATAATGAGCGGAAGCATGTATCACCTAAGTTCAAGGACCTGAGAAAAACATAGAGAATCTGTCAACGAAAACGTTGGTGAAATCATAGGTTTAAATAAGTAAATGAGTAAAAGCAAGCTGAACCACAAGAGTTGCAATATTGATAAAGTCATAGTACATTCTAAAAGTTAATATTCACGAGCACCCAATTATCAAAGCTTAACATTCCGTCCGTTGAATACCCCGTAAATTAGTGCTAGAACAACACTGTTTCCCGAAAATATATTTCATCCGTAGACGGTAGCGAACCGTCAAAGATGAGGGTTGTCAACCCATATGGCCATATAACATAAGTTCTCGCTTACACCATCTGATGTAACTAATGATAATCGGATTGAGGATTTTCGTTCTAAACTCGTATGTAGAATGTTTGTTTTCCCGTTCTTGTGTTCACTTAGTTCAAAAGAATCGTTTATGTTTTCTCATCCCAAAAGTAAGTTTAAAAGAGTAAAAGTGGGACTATGATCTCACCTTGTATGCACGAACCAAAAAGTACTTCGACAAGTAACGTGTGCTAAGAACAATGCTAGTCTTGACCTAAACAAATAGGTTGTATCAATAACGATAGTCACGAAGGGTCAAAGATGTTCAATTAGTCCTATGGCTCAATACGACTCGATTATGTAGCATGTGCAATCAAATTGTCAAGTTTCATGCAAGGTACAAGTATATAAACAAGTTAGGAGGGTTGCATAATCATTTGGTTAAGTTTGACAAAAAGTCAAACTTTGGTCGGTCAAAGTCAACAAAAAGTCAACACGTTCGGGTCGGGTCTCGGACAAATTTTCTATGCTAGTTATTCATATATAAGCATTTTAAAACAAGTTACATGTAAATTGGAGGTCTAGAACATGCCAAACATTTTTCGTCAAAAGGTCAAGCAAACAGCCAGTTTTAGGCAAACGGGACGGCGTCCTGATAAGCTAGACGGCGTCCAGGTTTTAAGGTTGGGACGGCGTCCCGAGGAGCTAGACGGCGTCCCGGTTTTAAGGTTGGGACGGCGTCCCCAGTATCTGGACGGCGTCCTGATCGGTTTCCAGGCCCTGTTTGCTGTATTTCCTAAGTGCACGAACCAAAACACAAACCAACACATTTCATGACCCGCAAACAATCAAGATATGTATCTTATATCATCGGAAAGGTAATTTGACAAGGAACATAACTAAGCACTTTTCATTAATCAAAATTCCACTTACAACTACCCAAAAACCGCCACCAATGTTCCTCATTCAATGCATACAAGTCATAAATGCCATTTAATGATTCGGTAACCAAATTACATGAACAATATGCCGTTTCGAAGGTAATTAAGCATACAACACAACCTAACACTTACAACTAACATTCCATGTCATTCAAATCATTAAAAGTCCATTTTAAGTTCATGAAACCTTAACCTAAATTCACCAAATTTCATAATCAAGTTTAGGAGGTTTCATTAATCTAACTATACATCATAATGAAGCTAGTAACACTAGAAACACAATTAAAACATGCACTTTAACAATCTAACAATATTTGATCATCCAAAATCAAGGATTTAGCAAGTAATTTTCATATTGAACTAGTTACACCAAAAACAACGAATCGAGCATACAAATTACATACACGACATCACAATGAGCCATAGACGCTAATTAACAACTTTATAAGTCAAGAACACGAATTTAAAGAAATCTAGTGTTTTAGAAATGTTACCCAAATGAGATGAAGTTGGTACCAAAACGAAGAGGAAGTTGTAAGGAGCTCAAATATGTAATTTGTTTCGCAAAATACCCGCTAGATCATAAATGGATGATGAATCTTTGTGTTTGGAGTTAGAGAGAAAATGGAGGAAGTAATAAAATGGAGGAGGTGATAATGAAAGGGTGGAAAGGGTTTGACCCTTTGACCTAGTCAAAGGTTTGAACCTTTGGCAAGTTTGGTCCCTCAACTTTAAACCGGGTGCGGGAATTACCTAAACGAGATAATTCAACGCATTTTAACGGGATGTGTTATAAACATATAACGGAACTTAAATAGTTAAACGGAAAAGTGAACGGAAAAAGGCGGGATGTTACATCTGTTCCCTAATTCTTAGATTACCAGACTTAATAAAAAGGGGCATATTCGATTTCGATAATTCAACCATAGAATGTAGTTTCACGTACTTGTGTCTATTTTATAAATCATTTATAAAACCTGCATGTATTCTCATCCCAAAAATATTAGATTTTAAAAGTGGGACTATAACTCACTTTCACAGATTTTTTACTTCGTCGGGAAGTAAGACTTGGCCACTGGTTGATTCACGAACCTATAACAATATATACATATATATCAAAGTATGTTCAAGATATATTTACAACACTTTTAATATATTTTAATGTTTTAAGTTTATTAAGTCAGCTGTCCTCGTTAGTAACCTACAACTAGTTGTCCACAGTTAGATGTACAGAAATAAATCGATAAATATTATCTTGAATCAATCCACGACCCAGTGTATACGTATCTCAGTATTGATCACAACTCAAACTATATATATTTTGGAATCAACCTCAACCCTGTATAGCTAACTCCAACATTCACATATAGAGTGTCTATGGTTGTTCCGAAATATATATAGATGTGTCGACATGATAGGTCGAAACATTGTATACGTGTCTATGGTATCTCAAGATTACATAATATACAATACAAGTTGATTAAGTTATGGTTGGAATAGATTTGTTACCAATTTTCACGTAGCTAAAATGAGAAAAATTATCCAATCTTGTTTTACCCATAACTTCTTCATTTTAAATCCGTTTTGAGTGAATCAAATTGCTATGGTTTCATATTGATCTCTATTTTATGAATCTAAACAGAAAAAGTATAGGTTTATAGTTGGAAAAATAAGTTACAAGTCGTTTTTGTAAAGGTAGTCATTTCAGTCGAAAGAACGACGTCTAGATGACCATTTTAGAAAACATACTTCCACTTTGAGTTTAACCATAATTTTTGGATATAGTTTCATGTTCATAATAAAAATCATTTTCTCAGAATAACAACTTTTAAATCAAAGTTTATCATAGTTTTTAATTAACTAACCCAAAACAGCCCGCGGTGTTACTACGACGGCGTAAATCCGGTTTTACGGTGTTTTTCGTGTTTCCAGGTTTTAAATCATTAAGTTAGCATATCATATAGATATAGAACATGTGTTTAGTTGATTTTAAAAGTCAATTTAGAAGGATTAACTTTTGTTTGCGAACAAGTTTAGAATTAACTAAACTATGTTCTAGTGATTACAAGTTTAAACCTTAGAATAAGATAGCTTTATATGTATGAATCGAATGATGTAATGAACATCATTACTACCTTAAGTTCCTTGGATAAACCTAATGGAAAATAGAAAAATGGATCTAGCTTCAACGGATCCTTGGATGGCTCGAAGTTCTTGAAGCAGAATCATGACACGAAAACAAGTTCAAGTAAGATCATCACTTTAAATAAGATTGTTATAGTTATAGAAATTGATCCAAAGTTTGAATATGATTATTACCTTGTATTATAATTATAACCTACAGTAAAAAACAAATATTTCTTGAGGTTGGATGATCACCTTACAAGATTGGAAGTGAGCTAGCAAACTTGAAAGTATTCTTGATTTTATGTAACTAGAACTTGTAGAATATATGAAGAACACTTAGAACTTGAAGATAGAACTTGAGAGAGATCAATTAGATGAATAAAATTGAAGAATGAAAGTGTTTGTAGGTGTTTTTGGTCGTTGGTGTATGGATTAGATATAAAGGATATGTAATTTTATTTTCATGTAAATAAGTCATGAATGATTACTCATATTTTTGTAATTTTATGAGATATTTCATGCTAGTTGCCAAATGATGGTTCCCACATGTGTTAGGTGACTCACATGGGCTGCTAAGAGCTGATCATTGGAGTGTATGTACCAATAGTACATACATCTAAAAGCTGTGTATTGTACGAGTACGAATACGGGTGCATACGAGTAGAATTGTTGATGAAACTGAACGAGGATGTAATTGTAAGCATTTTTGTTAAGTAGAAGTATTTTGATAAGTGTATTGAAGTCTTTCAAAAGTGTATAAATACATATTAAAACACTACATGTATATACATTTTAACTGAGTCGTTAAGTCATCGTTAGTCGTTACATGTAAGTGTTGTTTTGAAACCTTTAGGTTAACGATCTTGTTAAATGTTGTTAACCCAATGTTTATAATATCAAATGAGATTTTAAATTATTATATTATCATGATATTATCATGTATGAATATCTCTTAATATGATATATATACATTAAATGTCTTTACAACGATAATCGTTACATATATGTCTCGTTTAAAAATCATTAAGTTAGTAGTCTTGTTTTTACATATGTAGTTCATTGTTAATATACTTAATGATATGTTTACTTATCATAGTATCATGTTAACTATATATATATCCATATATATGTCATCATATAGTTTTTACAAGTTTTAACGTTCGTGAATCACCGGTCAACTTGGGTGGTCAATTGTCTATATGAAACATATTTCAATAAATCAAGTCTTAACAAGTTTGATTGCTTAACATGTTGGAAACATTTAATCATGTAAATATCAATCTCAATTAATATATATAAACATGGAAAAGTTCGGGTCACTACAGTACCTACCCGTTAAATTAATTTCGTCCTGAAATTTTAAGCTGTTGAAGGTGTTGACGAATCTTCTGGAAATAGATGCGGGTATTTCTTCTTCATCTGATCTTCACGCTCCCAGGTGAACTCGGGTCCTCTACGAGCATTCCATCGAACCTTAACAATTGGTATCTTGTTTTGCTTAAGTCTTTTAACCTCACGATCCATTATTTCGACGGGTTCTTCGATGAATTGAAGTTTTTCGTTGATTTGGATTTCATCTAACGGAATAGTGAGATCTTCTTTAGCAAAACATTTCTTCAAATTCAAGACGTGGAAAGTGTTATGTACAGCCGCGAGTTGTTGAGGTAACTCAAGTCGGTAAGCTACTGGTCCGACACGATCAATAATCTTGAATGGTCCAATATACCTTGGATTTAATTTCCCTCGTTTACCAAATCGAACAACGCCTTTCCAAGGTGCAACTTTAAGCATGACCATCTCTCCAATTTCAAATTCTATATCTTTTCTTTTCATGTCAGCGTAGCTCTTTTGTCGACTTTGGGCGGTTTTCAACCGTTGTTGAATTTGGATGATCTTCTCTGTAGTTTCTTGTATAATCTCTGGATCCGTAATCTGTCTATCCCCCACTTCACTCCAACAAATTGGAGACCTGCACTTTCTACCATAAAGTGCTTCAAACGGCGCCATCTCAATGCTTGAATGGTAGCTGTTGTAGGAAAATTCTGCTAACGGTAGATATCGATCCCAACTGTTTCCGAAATCAATAACACATGCTCGTAGCATGTCTTCAAGCGTTTGTATCGTCCTTTCGCTCTGCCCATCAGTTTGTGGATGATAGGCAGTACTCATGTCTAGTCGAGTTCCTAATGCTTGCTATAATGTCTGCCAGAATCTTGAAATAAATCTGCCATCCCTATCAGAGATAATAGAGATTGGTATTCCATGTCTGAAGACGACTTCCTTCAAATACAGTCGTGCTAACTTCTCCATCTTGTCATCTTCTCTTATTGGCAGGAAATGTGCTGATTTGGTGAGATGATCAACTATTACCCAAATAGTATCAAAACCACTTGCAGTCCTTGGCAATTTAGTGATGAAATCCATGGTAATGTTTTCCCATTTCCATTCCGGGATTTCGGGTTGTTGAAGTAGACCTGATGGTTTCTGATGCTCAGCTTTGACCTTAGAACACGTCAAACATTCTCCTACGTATTTAGCAACATCGGCTTTCATACCCGGCCACCAAAAATGTTTCTTGAGATCCTTGTACATCTTCCCCGTTCCAGGATGTATTGAGTATCTGGTTTTATGAGCTTCTCTAAGTACCATTTCTCTCATATCTCCAAATTTTGGTACCCAAATCCTTTCAGCCCTATACCGGGTTCCGTCTTCCCAAATATTAAGAAGCTTCTCCGATCCTTTGGGTATTTCATCCTTTAAATTTCCCTCTTTTAAAACTCCTTGTTGCGCCTCCTTTATTTGACTAGTAAGGTTATTATGAATCATTATATTCATAGATTTTACTCGAATGGGTTCTCTGTCCTTCCTGCTCAAGGCATCGGCTACCACATTTGCCTTCCCCGGGTGGTAACGAATCTCAAAGTTGTAATCATTCAATAATTCAATCCACCTACGCTGCCTCATATTCAGTTGTTTCTGATTAAATATGTGTTGAAGACTTTTGTGGTCGGTATATATAATACTTTTGACCCCATATAAGTAGTGCCTCCAAGTCTTTAATGCAAAAACAACCGCGCCTAATTCCAAATCATGCGTCGTATAATTTTGTTCGTGAATCTTCAATTGTCTAGACGCATAAGCAATCACCTTCGTTCGTTGCATTAATACACAACCGAGACCTTGCTTTGATGCGTCACAATAAATCACAAAATCATCATTCCCTTCAGGCAATGACAATATAGGTGCCGTAGTTAGCTTTTTCTTCAATAACTGAAACGCTTTCTCTTGTTCATCATTCCATTCAAATTTCTTCCCTTTATGCGTTAATGCAGTCAAGGGTTTTGCTATTCTGGAAAAGTCTTGGATGAACCTTTTGTAGTAACCAGCTAGTCCTAAAAACTGGCGTATGTGTTTCGGAGTTTTCGGGGTTTCCCACTTTTCAACAGTTTCTATCTTTGCCGGATCCACATTAATACCTTCTTTGTGCACTATGTGACCGAGGAATTGAACTTCTTCCAACCAAAATGTACACTTTGAAAACTTAGCGTACAATTCTTCCTTCCTCAATACTTCTAACACCTTTCTCAAATGTTCACCGTGTTCTTGGTCATTCTTTGAGTAAATAAGTATGTCATCAATGAAAACAATGACAAACTTGTCAAGGTATGGTCCACACACTCGGTTCATAAGGTCCATGAACACAGCTGGTGCATTAGTTAAACCAAACGGCATGACCATAAACTCGTAATGACCGTAACGTGTTCTGAAAGCAGTCTTTGGAATATCATCTTCTTTCACCCGCATTTGATGATACCCGGAACGTAAGTCAATCTTTGAATAAACAGACGAGCCTTGTAGTTAATCAAATAAGTCGTCGATTCTCGGTAGTGGGTAGCGGTTCTTGATGGTAAGTTCGTTCAACTCTCAGTAGTCGATACACAACCTGAATGTACCATCTTTCTTCTTGACAAACAAAACAGGAGCTCCCCACGGTGATGTGCTTGGTCGAATGAAACCACGCTCTAAAAGTTCTTGTAATTGGCTTTGCAGTTCTTTCATCTCGCTGGGTGCGAGTCTGTAAGGAGCACGAGCTATTGGTGCAGCTCCTGGTACAAGATCTATTTGAAATTCAACGGATCGATGTGGGGGTAATCCCGGTAATTCTTTCGGAAATACATCGAGAAATTCTTTTGCAATGGGAACATCATTGATGCTCTTTTCTTCAGTTTGTACTTTCTCAACGTGTGCTAGAACAGCATAGCAACCTTTTCTTATTAGTTTTTGTGCCTTCAAATTACTAATAAGATGTAGCTTCGTGTTGCCCTTTTCTCCTTACACCATTAAGGGTTTTCCTTTTTCTCGTATAATGCGAATTGCATTTTTGTAACAAACGATCTCTGCTTTCACTTCTTTCAACCAGTCCATACCGATTATCACATCAAAACTCCCTAACTCTACTGGTATCAAATCAATCTTAAATGTTTCGCTAACCAGTTTAATTTCTCGATTCCGACATATATTATCTGCTGAAATTAATTTACCATTTGCTAATTCGAGTAAAAATTTACTATCCAAAGGTGTCAATGGACAACTTAATTTAGTACAAAAATCTCTACTCATATAGCTTCTATCCGCACCCGAATCAAATAAAACGTAAGCAGATTTATTGTCAATAAGAAACGTACCCGTAACAAGCTACGGGTCTTCCTGTGCCTCTGCCGCATTAATATTGAAAACTCTTCCGCGGCCTTGTCCATTCGTGTTCTCCTGGTTCGGGCAATTTCTAATAATGTGGCCTGGTTTTCCACATTTATAACAAACTACATTGGCATAACTTGCTCCGACACTACTTGCTCCGCCATTACTCGTTCCGACACCATTTGTTCCTTTCGTTCTATTAACCCCTGGTCCGTAGACCTCACACTTCGCTGCGCTATGACCATTTCTTTTACACTTGTTGCAAAATTTGGTGCAGAACCCCGAGTGATACTTTTCACACCTTTGGCATAGCTGCTTCTGATTGTTGTTGTTGTTGCGGTTATTATTGTTGTTGGGATGATTGTTGTAGTTGCTGTTGTTGTTGTTGTTGTTGTTGTTGTTGTTGTTGTTGTTGTTGTTGGGCCGTTTGTTGTAGTTGCGATTGATGTTGCGATTGTTGGGATAATTGTTGCGATTATTGTTGTAATTGCTGTTGTTGTTGTATTGGTGATTCTTATCACCGTTTTCCTCCCACTTTCTTTTGACTTGCTTCACATTGGCCTCTTCAGCAGTCTGTTCTTTAATTCTTTCTTCAATCTGGTTCACTAGTTTGTGAGCCATTCTACATGCCTGTTGTATGGAGGCGGGCTCGTGTGAAATTATATCTTCTTGGATTCTTTCCGGTAATCCTTTCACAAACGCGTCGATCTTCTCTTCCTCATCTTCGAATGCTCCCGGACACAATAGGCACAATTCTGTGAATCGTCTTTCGTACGTGGTAATATCAAATCCTTGGGTTCGTAACCCTCTAAGTTCTGTCTTGAGCTTATTGACCTCGGTTCTGGGACGGTACTTCTCGTTCATCAAGTGCTTGAATGCTGACCACGGTAGTGCGTACGCATCGTCTTGTCCCACTTGCTCTAGATAGGTATTCCACCATGTTAACGCAGAACCTGTGAAGGTATGCGTAGCGTACTTCACTTTGTCCTCTTCAGTACACTTACTTATGGCAAACACCGATTCGACCTTCTCGGTCCACCGTTTCAATCTGATCGGTCCTTCGGTTCCATCAAATTCCAAAGGTTTGCAGGCAGTGAATTCTTTGTAGGTGCATCCTACACGATTTCCTGTACTGCTAGATCCAAGGTTATTGTTGGTATGTAGCGCAGCCTGTACTGCGGCTATGTTTGAAGCTAGAAAAGTACGGAATTCCTCTTCATTCATATTCACGGTGTGTCGAGTAGTCGGTGCCATTTCCTTCAAAATAGTCAAATGGAACAAGTTAATCATACAGAATATTAAGAGTAGTTAATAGTATTTCGTAGCATAATATGAACTCATTTATAAAAGCTTTTTCTTCATATTAGCGTTTTATAAGTTTAAATTCGGGTAGTACCTACCCGTTAAGTTCATACTTAGTAGCTAATATACAATTCAACTACTACAATTCTATATGAAAAACTGATTATAATAATATTTCGCGTTCAAACTTTTACACAATATTTTACAAACTTACAATACCGCTTATTTTACATATAGCATGAAATATAGCATACAATAAATTTGATACAAGATGGTTGTGAAGATAATTCTAGCTAGTACACAAGTCGTTCAGCAAAGGCAATAAAGACACGTAATTCATACGTCCAGAAACAAGTCATGCATTCTGGTTTTACTAGGATTACTTCCCATCCTTGGTCTTGTGGAACATAACCGTTATGGCCGTTGATAAGACAGCGTGTTGTAACGTCGTCAAAGGGACGAGGGTTACGTAATGTCCAACAGTCCCGTAACAATCTAAAAACCTCATTTCTTACCCCAATTACCGACTCCGTCACTTGTGGGAACGTTTTGTTTAATAGTTGTAGGCCGATGTTCTTGTTCTCACTTTGGTGAGAAGCGAACATTACTAATCCATAAGCATAACATGCTTCTTTATGTTGCATGTTAGCCGCTTTTTCTAAATCACGAAGTCCAATATTCGGATATATTGAGTCAAAATAATTTCTTAACCCATTGCGTAAAATAGCATTTGGGTTCCCCGCAATATATGCGTCAAAGTAAACACATCGTAACTTATGGATTTCCCAATGTGATATCCCCCATCTTTCGAACGAAAGCCTTTTATAAACCAAGGCATTCTTGGAACGTTCTTCGAATGTCTTACAAACTGATCTCGCCTTAAATAGTTGTCCCGAAGAATTCTGACCGACTCTAGACAAGATTTCATCAATCATGTCTCCGGGTAGGTCTCTTAAAATATTGGGTTGTCTATCCATTTTGTGTTTTTATACTGTAAAATAGACAAGAGTTAGATTCATAAAAAAAAATACTTATTAATACAAGCAATTTTTACATATATCATAAAGCATAAGCACACTATATTACTTATATTACACCACACGAATACAACTATCTTATTCCGACTCGCTTGTTTCTTCTTCTTCGGTTTTGGTTCGTTTTGCCAAGTTTCTAGGGATATATGATGTTCCCCTAATACGAGCCGTCATTTTCCACATTGGTTTAGAAAAACCTGGTGGTTTAGAGGTTCCCGGGTCATTGTTACAACTTAAGGACTTCGGGGGTTGATGATACATATAAAGTTCATCGGGGTTGGAATTAGATTTCTCTATTTTTATGCCCTTTCCCTTATTATTTTCTTTTGCCTTTTTAAATTCAGTTGGGGTAATTTCTATAACATCATCGGAATTCTCGTCGGAATCCGATTCATCGGAGAATTGGTAATCCTCCCAATATTTTGCTTCCTTGGCGGAAACACCATTGACCATAATTAACCTTGGTCGGTTGGTTGAGGATTTTCTTTTACTTAACCGTTTTATTATTTCCCCCACCGGTTCTATTTCTTCATCCGGTTCCGATTCTTCTTCCGGTTCCGATTCTTCTTCCGGTTCCAACTCTTCTTCCGGTTCCTCTTCGGGAACTTGTGAATCAGTCCACGAATCATTCTAATTTATATTTGACTCTTCATTATTATTAGGTGAGTCAATGGGACTTGTTCTAGAGGTAGACATCTATCACATAATATCAAACGTGTTAAGAGATTAATATATCACATAATATTCACATGTTAAAAATATATAGTTTCCAACAAAATTTGTTAAGCAATCATTTTTCAAGTAAACACGGTCGAAGTCCAGACTCACTAATGCATCCTAACAAACTCGATAAGACACACTAATGCAAAATTCTGGTTCTCTAAGACCAACGCTCGGATACCAACTGAAATGTCCTGTTCTTATTGATTAAAAACGTTCCATATTAATTGATTTCGTTGCGAGGTTTTGACCTCTATATGAGACGTTTTTCAAAGACTGCATTCATTTTAATACAAACCATAACCTTTATTTCATCAATAAAGGTTTAAAAAGCTTTACGTAGATTATCAAATAATGATAATCTAGAATATCCTGTTTACACACGACCATTACATAATGGTTTACAATACAAATATGTTACAACAAAATAAGTTTCTTGAATGCAGTTTTTACACAATATCATACAAGCATGGACTCCAAATCTCGTCCTTATTTAAGTATGCGATAGCGGAAGCTCTTAATAATTACCTGAGAATAAACATGCTTAAAACGTCAACAAAAATGTTGGTGAGTTATAGGTTTAACCTATATATATCAAATCATAATAATAGACCACAAGATTTCATATTTCAATACACATCCCAAACATAGAGATAAAAATCATTCATATGGTGAACACCTGGTAACCGACATTAACAAGATGCATATTTAAGAATATCCCCATCATTCCGGGACACCCTTCGGATATGATATAAATTTCGAAGTACTAAAGCATCCGGTACTTTGGATGGGGTTTGTTAGGCCCAATAGATCTATCTTTAGGATTCGCGTCAATTAGGGTGTCTGTTCCCTAATTCTTAGATTACCGGACTTAATAAAAAGGGGCATATTCGATTTCGATAATTCAACCATAGAATGTAGTTTCACGTACTTGTGTCTATTTTGTAAATCATTTATAAAACCTGCATGTATTCTCATCCCAAAAATATTAGATTTTAAAAGTGGGACTATAACTCACTTTCACAGATTTTTTACTTCGTCGGGAAGTAAGACTTGGCCACTGGTTGATTCACGAACCTATAACAATATATACATATATATCAAAGTATGTTCAAGATATATTTACAACACTTTTAATATATTTTAATGTTTTAATTTTATTAAGTCAGCTGTCCTCGTTAGTAACCTACAACTAGTTGTCCACAGTTAGATGTACAGAAATAAATCGATAAATATTATCTTGAATCAATCCACGACCCAGTGTATACGTATCTCAGTATTGATCACAACTCAAACTATATATATTTTGGAATCAACCTTAACCCTGTATAGCTAACTCCAACATTCACATATAGAGTGTCTATGGTTGTTCCGAAATATATATAGATGTGTTGACATGATAGGTCGAAACATTGTATACGTGTCTATGGTATCTCATGATTACATAATATACAATACAAGTTGATTAAGTTATGGTTGGAATATATTTGTTACCAATTTTCACGTAGCTAAAATGAGAAAAATTATCCAATCTTGTTTTACCCATAACTTCTTCATTTTAAATCCGTTTTGAGTGAATCAAATTGCTATGGTTTCATATTGATCTGTATTTTATGAATCTAAATAGAAAAAGTATAGGTTTATAGTCGGAAAAATAAGTTACAAGTCGTTTTTGTAAAGGTAGTCATTTCAGTCGAAAGAACGACGTCTAGATGACCATTTTAGAAAACATACTTCCACTTTGAGTTTAACCATAATTTTTGGATATAGTTTCATGTTCATAATAAAAATAATTTTCTCAGAATAACAACTTTTAAATCAAAGTTTATCATAGTTTTTAATTAACTAACCCAAAACAGCCCGCGGTGTTACTACGACGGCGTAAATCCGGTTTTACGGTGTTTTTCGTGTTTCCAGGTTTTAAATCATTAAGTTAGCATATCATATAGATATAGAACATGTGTTTAGTTAATTTTAAAAGTCAAGTTAGAAGGATTAACTTTTGTTTGCGAACAAGTTTAGAATTAACTAAACTATGTTCTAGTGATTACAAGTTTAAACCTTCGAATAAGATAGCTTTATATGTATGAATCAAATGATGTAATGAACATCATTACTACCTTAAGTTCCTTGGATAAACCTACTGGAAAATAGAAAAATAGATCTAGCTTCAACGGATCCTTGGATGGCTCGAAGTTCTTGAAGCAGAATCATGACACGAAAACAAGTTCAAGTAAGATCATCACTTGAAATAAGATTGTTATAGTTATAGAAATTGAACCAAAGTTTGAATATGATTATTACCTTGTATTATAATTATAACCTACTGTAAAAAACAAAGATTTCTTGAGTTTGGATGATCACCTTACAAGATTGGAAGTGAGCTAGCAAACTTGAAAGTATTCTTGATTTTATGTAACTAGAACTTGTAGAATATATGAAGAACACTTAGAACTTGAAGATAGAACTTGAGAGAGATCAATTAGATGAATAAAATTGAAGAATGAAAGTGTTTGTAGGTGTTTTTGGTCATTGGTGTATGGATTAGATATAAAGGATATGTAATTTTGTTTTCATGTAAATAAGTCATGAATGATTACTCATATTTTTGTAATTTTATGAGATATTTCATGCTAGTTGCCAAATGATGGTTCCCAAATGTGTTAGGTGACTCACATGGGCTGCTAAGAGCTGATCATTGGAGTGTATATACCAATAGTACATACATCTAAAAGCTGTGTATTGTACGAGTACGAATACGGGTGCATACGAGTAGAATTGTTGATGAAACTGAACGAGGATGTAATTGTAAGCATTTTTGTTAAGTAGAAGTATTTTGATAAGTGTATTGAAGTCTTTCAAAAGTGTATAAATACATATTAAAACACTACATGTATATACATTTTAACTGAGTCGTTAAGTCATCGTTAGTCGTTACATGTAAGTGTTGTTTTGAAACCTTTAGGTTAACGATTTTGTTAAATGTTGTTAACCCAATGTTTATAATATCAAATGAGATTTTAAATTATTATATTATCATGATATTATCATGTATGAATATCTCTTAATATGATATATATACATTAAATGTCTTTACAACGATAATCGTTACATATATGTCTCGTTTAAAAATCATTAAGTTAGTAGTCTTGTTTTTACATATGTAGTTCATTGTTAATATACTTAATGATATGTTTACTTATCATAGTATCATGTTAACTATATATATATATATCCATATATATGTCATCATATAGTTTTTACAAGTTTTAACATTCGTGAATCACCGGTCAACTTGGGTGGTCAATTGTCTATATGAAACATATTTCAATAAATCAAGTCTTAACAAGTTTGATTGCTTAACATGTTGGAAACATTTAATCATGTAAATATCAATCTCAATTAATATATATAAACATGGAAAAGTTCGGGTCACTACATTTAGGTGTAGAAATTTACCGTTTTTCTTGAGTAATTCCTTGATAGCATCCTTCTCAACATGATTTTAGTAAAAGATTTGATGATTAACGGTTAAAAATTGTGATTTTGGGGGGTTTTTTTCGGGTGTTTGCGTCTGTTGCAGTGTTTTTGGGTTGTGGTGTGGACTGATCAGTTCTTTGCATTTTATTTTTTTCTATATTTCGGTCCCTCCGCGACTCGCGGAGTTTGTTTGTTTTTTTTATAACATCTTAAATTAATTAAAACAATTAAGTAATTAATTTTAAAATTTTGTTTCCCTTGTTATTTAGGACGAGGTCGTTTCGGATCGATGTCCTAGTCCGTCCTTCGACAAAATTTTAAAATTTTATTTTTGTAGCGATTGTTTTAAAAGCTAAGATTTTTGGGTTTTTTAATGTTTTTGGCATACTTTAATTCAATAAGATTAAAAATAATGATAATAAAAGTTCTCGTCCCTCCCTTGGGTAAAGCAATTTCGGTTCAACGACCTAGTCTTCAACTTACGACGAATTTTAAAAATCATATTTTCAACTTAATGAGATAAAGTAAATTTTTGTTTTTAAATTTACACAATTTAAATATAAAATTCAAAATTAATATTAAAAATTCACACCAAACTTTAAAATTTGAAATGCATAAAATTAAAAATTCATATTTTAAAAATTAAAAATTCACACCAAACTTAATTTAAAAATTCATATTATAAATTTACACCAAACTTATATTAATTTTTCAAATATTTACAATTTTAAATATATTGATTTTACAAAGTTTACAATATTAATTTAAGATTTAAATATTAATTTTAAAAACATGGTAAAAATAAAATTAAAAATCTTTTTGGCTTTTTATCCTACTTTAATCAATCAAATATTATCAAAAATATGCGCCCCTCTTTTCGGTAAAGTAATTTCGGTTCCAAGACCTAATTTAACTCATGACTAATTTTTGAAATATTTTGGGTTGATTGATTAAAGATATTTATACCTTAAGAATAAACGTTAAATTTCGCAGTGATGTAATAAATTTTTGAATGATATCAATAATTTCGGTCGCCAAACCTAATTTTATTCAATACCAATTTAATACTTTATAGCGAACAAATTAGCATTTATTATCAAAAGGTTAAAAATAAAAAAAATAAAAATAAAAACTGTACAAACATACCTGTGAAATAGATTTCTTAGTTATATGATCTATCCCATTCATAAGATAGTCGGTTTAATTGGTTTTCCATGGCTACATAGGCGTAACCTCGAGCATTCAGTGTCTTTTCTTCTAAACATATGAACGGTCCGTCTCTGCATAAAGTAACAAATTCGATATCTGAATAGGTTTGATTATTTGAACATTTACCTCCATGTGACCATTTTCCGCATTTATGACATCGTTCTAGGTGTTGTGCTCTTCTTTTCGCTGCGGATTTTGATTTTCCTTTACCAAATTGTAACTTATTATCTTCGCATCTGGATTCTTTTCTAACTCTATCCAATCTTTCTCTGATTACTGATACTATTTCACTCGGTAGTGTGTCATTATTACGTTTAGTGATCAAAGCGTGTAGCATTAGACCATGGTTTAGTTCACAGGCAGTCTTCATTTTGTAAAAACCTAAAAAAATAAAAATTCAGAATGGGAGGAGAAGACTAGTTCTTTAGGGTCTGCTAGGGAAAGACCATTCGAGTTCCATTTTCGAGAACTACACGAAAATAGACAATCTAACTCTAACAGAAATACATATTATCCTTTAAAGACTTGATTCTCCCCACACTCAGTTAGCTGTGGTGTCGAAATTGTGATTAACTTTGTTGTCAACTTCCATCGGACCATGTATGTAATGTTTAACTCTGTGACCATTAACTTTAAATTCAATCCCATTTGAATTTATTAATTCTATTGTTCCGTATGGGAAAACTCTTTTGACTATGAATGGTCCAGACCATCTTGATTTTAATTTTCCAGGAAATAGCTTGAATCGTGAATTGAAAAGAAGAACTCTGTCTCCTTCTTTAAATTCTTTTGAACTTCTGATTCTTTTATCATGCCATTTCTTCCTTCTTTCTTTATAGATTAACGAATTATTGTATGCTTCATGTCTTAATTCTTCTAATTCGTTTAGTTGACTTAATCGTAGACGTCCGGCTTCCTGTAAATCAAGATTACATGTCTTCAAAGCCCAAAATGCTTTGTGTTCAATTTCTACTGGAAGATGACATGCTTTTCCATAAACAAGTCTAAAAAGTGTGGTTCCAATTGGAGTTTTGTAGGCTGTTCTAAAAGCCCAGAGTGCATCCTCCAATTTAATGGACAATTCCTTCGGATTTGATCCTACGGTTTTCTCTAGAATACGTTTTAAAGCTCGGTTGGTATTTTCAACTTATCCACTTGTTTGTGGATGATATGCGGTGGAGATTTTATGAGTTACTCCATATCTTTTAAGAACTTTCTCAAGTTGATTATTACAGAAATGAGTACCCCGATCACTTATTAAAGCTTTCGGTGTTCCAAACCTTGCAAAAAGACGTTTTAAAAAGTTGACTACAACTCGTGCATCGTTAGTTGGGAGAGCTTGTGCTTCCGCCCATTTAGATACATAATCAATGGCTACGAGTATATATAGATTATTATGAGATTTTGGAAATGGACCCATAAAGTCAATACCCCAAATGTCAAATACTTCACATACTTGGATGACATTTTGTGGCATTTCATCACGTTGACTTATTTTTCCGGTCCTTTGACAAGCATCACAGGATTTGCAAAGAAGGTGTGCGTCTTTGTAAATTGTAGGCCAATAGAATCCAGCATCATAAACTTTTCTTGCTGTTAGTTGAGGCCCATAATGCCCTCCTGTTGGTCCTGTGTGACAATGGTTTAAAATTTTACTAGCTTCATCTCCAAATACACATCGGCGTATTATTCCATTGGGACAACTTTTAAACAAATGTGGATCTTCCCAAAAATAGTGTTTTATATCACTGAAGAATTTCTTTCGTCTTTGGTACGATAATCCTTTTTCAAGGAATCCACAAACTAAGTAGTTTGCATAGTCTGCAAACCATGGAATTTCTTTATAATCTATCTTCAATAGATATTCATCAGGAAAGTTGTCTTGTATGGCCGATTCATTTAGAACTTCTAATTCGGGATTTTCAAGACGAGAAAGATGATCAGCGGCGAGATTTTCTGCTCCTCTTTTATCTCGAATTTCAATATCAAACTCTTATAAGAGTAAGATCCAATGGATTAATCTTGGTTTAGCATCTTGTTTCGAAAATAGGTATCTAAGAGCAGAATGGTCGGTATAGACCACCGTTTTTGCTAGAACGAGATATGATCGAAATTTGTCAAAAGCAAAGACAATAGCAATGAGTTCTTTTTCAGTAGTTGTATAGTTCGTTTGTGCTCCTTGTAACGTCTTACTAGCATAATATATAGGTTGAAATTGTTTTTCAATCCTTTGTCCTAAAACGGCTCCCATTGCAAAATCACTTGCATCGCACATTAGTTCAAATGGTAGATTCCAATTTGGTGTTATCATGATCGGCGCATTAGTGAGTTTCTCTTTAAGAATATTAAAAGATTTGATACACTCGTCTGAAAAGATGAATGGAGCATCCTTTTCAAGGAGTTTATTCATAGGAGTGGCAATTTTAGAAAAATCTTTTATGAAACGTCGGTAAAAACCGGCATGCCCTAGAAAACTCCTAACTCCTCTAACATTGGTGGGATGTGGAAGTTTAGCAATTACATCTACTTTAGCTCTATCCACTTCAATTCCTTCTTTTGAAATTTTATGACCAAGAATGATGCCTTCTTTAACCATGAAATGGCATTTCTCCCAATTAAGTACTAGATTTGATTGTTCGCATCTAATAAGCATTCGTTCAAGATTAACTAGACATGATTCAAATGTATCACCGAAGACTGAAAAGTCATCCATGAAAACTTCCATGCATTCTTCTATCATGTCGTGAAAAATCGCCATCATACACCTTTGAAAGGTTGCAGGGGCGTTGCAAAGTCCAAATGGCATGCGTTTGTAAGCAAAAGTACCATAAGGGCACGTGAATGTGGTTTTCTCTTGATCTTCGGGTGCTATTGGAATTTGAAAATATCCGAAAAATCCATCTAGAAAACAATAGTAACTATTTCCGGCTAATCTTTCCAACATTTGATCTATGAAAGTTAAGGGAAAGTGATCTTTTCTGGTGGCGTCATTAAATTTTCTATAATCAATACACACACGCCATCCTGTTACAGTCCTAGTAGGAATAAGCTCATTTTTCTCATTGGTAATGACAGTCATGCCACCCTTCTTAGGCACGCATTGAACTGGGCTTACCCATGGACTATCAGAAATTGGATAAATTAGTCCTGCATCTAGCAGTTTAATAATCTCTTTCTTAACTACATCTTGCATATTAGGATTTAGTCTTCGTTGGCGTTGCACATACGTTTTATGACCTTCTTCCATAAGGATTTTATGTGTGCAATACGAAGGACTTATTCCTTTAATATCATGAATCTTCCATGCAATGGCTGGTTTATGAGCTTTCAACACAGAAATGAGTTGTGATTTCTCATTTTCAGTAAGAGAAGACGATATTATTACAGGTAATTCAGATTCACCATGTAAATAAGCGTATTCCAAATGGTTTGAAAGTGGCTTTAACTCTAATTTTGGAGGTTCTTCTATCGATGATTTGTATCGATATATATCTTCTTCTTTTAGCATTTGAATTTCTTCTGTTGTTGGTTCATATCCATTAGCTATAAGTGTAGCTAACATTTCAGCTTCATCAATTGGCTCATTACCTTCTCCTAAAGAACATTCTCCTGTTCCTTGTAATTCTGGAAATTCTTCTAATAATTCTGCATGTGCATCTATAGTTTGAATATAATAACATGTATCATCTGCAGATTGCGGTTGTTGCATTGCTCTATCAACTGAAAAGGTAACACTCTCATCCTCTATACTTAGGGTCAATTTCTTACCGAACACGTCTATCATTGCTTTAGCCGTGTTTAAGAATGGTCTTCCTAATATGAGAGGAACTTGAGAATCTTCTTCCATATCCAGAACAACAAAATCTACTGGAAATACTAAAGTACCAACTTTAACTAGCATGTTCTCCATTATCCCTCTAGGATATTTTATTGATCTATCGGCTAGTTGTATGCTTATTCTTGTTGGTTTCAATTCTCCAAGGTCTAGTTTAGCGTATAGTGAATATGGCATTAGATTTATACTAGCACCTAAATCTGCTAATGCTTCTATTGAACTAAGACTACCCAGAAAACATGAAATTGTGAAACTTCCTGGATCAGATAGTTTTTCTGGTATCTTATTCAACAGTACTGCTGAACAATTAGCATTCATGGTAACAGCTGAGAGTTCTTCCATTTTCTTTCTATTTGAGATTAGATCTTTCAAGAATTTAGCATATCTAGGCATTCCTGAAATCACATCAGTGAAAGGTAGATTTACATTTATCTGTTTAAACATATCCAAGAATTTGGATTGCTCGGCTTCAAGTTTCTCTTTCTTCATTTTACTCGGGTAAGGAAGTGGTGGTTGGTATGGTTTAACATAAGGTTTATCCTTAGCTGTGTTATCTTCATTAACCTTTTCAACTACCGGTTCTTTTTCCATATCTTGATCAAGTTGGGGTTCTTGTGGAGTAGGAATAGCTTCATCAGAAGTTACAGGTATTTCAGGTGGTTTAAGTGTTGTACCACTTCTTGTGGTAATGGCTTTAGCTGTTTCATTCCGGGGGTTAGCATTTGTATCACTAGGTAGACTTCTCGGTTTTCTTTCACCTATTAACCTTGCTAGGTTACTTACTTCTTGTTCCAGATTTTGAATAGAAGCTTGTTGATTTCTAAATGCTTGAGCATTTTGTTCATTAGTTTGTTTCTGAGATGTGAAAAATTGCGTTTGAGTTTCAACTAGCTTCGTCATCATATCTTCTAAATTCGGCTTTTTATCATCGGTTTGTTGTGGTGGTTTGTTTTGAAAATTAGGTCTTTGCTGATTGTAATTATTATTGGATACTTGTTGATTGCTAGGACCTTGTTGGTTGTTGTATGGAATATTTCGGTTATAATTCTGGTTTTGATTGTAAATCGGTCTTGGCGGTTGATAATTATTCTGATAATTATTTCCAGGCCTTTGGTTTATGTATGAAATATTCTCTCTTTGTTCCATTGTTAATTCAATACTGAGACAATCTTTTGTCAAATGTGGTCTTCCACACTGCTCATAACTATTTCGTATTGAGTGAATATCTTTAGTCATCTTTTCCATTCGTCTCTCCACAGCATCTATCTTTGCGGAAATGGAATCTAAGTCATAGCTAGAATCAGCTCTAGCTGCTTTGGATGATCTAACGATATCTTTTTCTTGGTGCCACTCATGTGAGTGGGAAGCAGTGTTATCAATAATTTTGTAAGCATCAGTTTCAGTTTTCTTCATAATAGAACCACCAGCTGCTATATCTATGTCTTTCCTTGTAGTGATGTCGCATCCTTGGTAGAATATTTGTACTATTTGACAGGTGTCTAAACCATGTTGCGGACATTCTCTTAACAACTTTCCAAATCTGGTCCACGCCTCATATAGAGTTTCATTCGGCTTCTGTGTAAACGTAACAATTTCTGCTTGAAGTCTTACGGCTTTAGATGCCGGAAAGAATTGTTTAAGAAATTTTTCAACTAAAACATCCCATGTATCAATCGCCCCTTCAGGTAACGATTCCAACCAATCTTTGGCTTCTCCCTTTAAAGTCCAGGGAAATAACATGAGATATATCTGTTCATCCTCCACTTCTCGGATTTTAAATAGTGTGCAGATCCTATTAAAGGTACGTAAATGTTCATTTGGATCTTCCTTCGGCGCACCACTAAATTGGCATTGATTAGTCACCATGTGTAGAATTTGTCCTTTGATTTCATAATCTGGCGCATTAATGTCTGGATGAGTAATTGCGTGACCTTGGCGAGTGCGTTTAGCTCTCATTCGATCTTCCATACTTAAAGGTTCCAGATTCTCCATAATTGAATTTGTTGAATCGGAATCACTAGAGGATTCTGATTTAATGGTTCGTTCCTCAACAATCTCTGTTTGAATGATTGGTGGTTCCGGAGGAAAATTTAGTGGTTCAGGATCTACGAATCGTCCCTGAATATTCTCCGGATTTTCAATTGTGAGGTCGGGTTCAAAAAATGGATTATCGGAAATTTGAACTGGAGTACTTGGTCGACTGGATGACGATTCTAAAGAAAAATCAACGGCAGTAATATTTGCTAAATGTCTTGATCTAGTTACAGGTGGTGAATGTACAAAAGGTGGTGAACGTCTTGCTCGGTGCATTCACTGAATATCCTATTAGTTTTTAAAAGGAAAGAAAAATTATAATAAGTTATACAATCAATAGACTTTTCTGATTTTGCCCACGTTTCGAATAGCCAAAAGATGCAGCAGAGGGGCAGGATTCGTTTGGTCTCAATATAATTGAGGACTGTTTGGCTCCAATAACCCGGTCCACGTACAAATCTAACTATTACTACGAACCAGAGAATTTTAATGTCTATCAATTTAACCACTTAAAATAAATTTTCGTAATTTTAAGAAATTTAGATAAGAAGTAGAATAAAAATCTATGTCCTAAAACTAGAATAGCGAGAAATAAGAAAGAAAACGAGCTCGTCGAAAAAGGTCGAAAAAGAAAAATGGTTGAAAAATAAAAGGTGACGGAAAAATAAAAGAAACTTATAACACTTAAAAACACTTGACTAACCTAACCTTATTACTACAACTAACTTAAAATTATAATCGCAAATTGAGATTACTAATTGGAATGATAATTGATACATAGGTAAAAGTCGTCTAAAAATATTAAAGCTTACAGAAAAAACTAAATCCCAAATGGAAATAACTTAAAAAGAAACTAAAACTTAAAAAGGCGTCGCAAAATTCTAAAGCACTTAAATCTTAGTCTAAAGAAAAAGCACTTAAGGAATTCTACGGCAAAGCCGAAAAATCTAGAAGTAAAAATAACTATGGCAAAAACTAAATTTAAAACTAAATATGAGCTAAAAATACAAATATTACGCTAAAACGATTAAAAAGGGACAAAATATAAAAATATACAAAAAGTTGTAAAAAGTACAATTTTTATAAAAATATTATTTTTATATTATTTATTTATTAAAACTATTAATTTTACAATTTAATTAAACTAATTAAACAAAATAATAATAAAAATTAAAATAAATAATTAATTAAAACCTAATTAGGGTTTTATAATAATAATTATAATAATTACCCGTAATTAATGCCTGATTAGGGTTCTGTGTACCCGTGTCAGAGTGGCTCCGCGAGTTGCGGTGCCCGTAGCAGAAAACTCCGCGAGTCGCGGGGTTCAGAATTCAACTCAGGTACAGTTTTGAATTTTACGCGTTTTTTTTCTTCTTATTTTATATTTTCTGTTTTTAATTTAATTAATATATTTATATAATTTAAATAAGGCTTATCTTAAAAACTAAGATAAAAATAAAATACTTTATAATTTTATAAATAACAATCTAAAAAATAGATTTATATATAATTATTTTTTTCGGTTTTGTATTTTTTTTATTATAAATAAAAACAAAATACTTAAATAAAACTTATATAAAAATAAAGAAACTTTATAAAACTTAAATATTTAATAAAATCTTAAAAATACTTATATTTTTGTTTTTCTTTTTTATATTTTCAAATATTTAAAACGTATTTTTATAAAAACGAATTTTAATAAAAGTAAACTAAAAATCTTTTTTTTATATTAGCGTTGCTTCCGGCTTTTAAGCTAGATTTTTCCCCGGCAGCGGCGCCAAAATAACTTGATGTTATGCGAGGTGTATATAAAATAGCTTTATATTTTAGCAGGAAAATACAATTAAATACGATACAATTTTACACAAGATATTTATTTATTTATAGAATGGATATACTTAAACCTTGCTACAACACTTATAGGCAGTGTACCTAATCGTACAGTAGTGTATTTTTTAGTAAGTCCGGTTCGTTCCACAGGGAAAATCTTTAAACAAAGCTTAACGCTATATTAGTTTACTTTTATAAAAATACAAATATATATATAAGTAATATTTTTATTATAAAGGGGGGTTTTTACCGTTTAATGACCGGTTTGTCGATTTTAAAACTTTAGTCGCAGTTAAAACCAAATGTAAAATATTAAAAATAAATACAAGACTTAATTTAAAGCGTAAAGTAAATAACGATAATGAAATTGCAATAAATAAAAGTGCGATAAAATAAAATTGCGATAATTAAAAAGTACGATAATTAAAAGTGCAATTAAATAACAATAAATAAAAATGCGATAATTAGAAGTGCAATTAAATATAAAATAAAGGAAATTAAATATGAAATAAAAGAATTATGCTTATTTAAACTTTCGTAATCATGATGTTTGACGTGTTGATTTTTAGTTTATTCCCATGGGTTAATTGTCCTTTGTCCTGGATTATTTAATATGTCCGTCTGGTTTTTGTCCATAACAGTCCATCAGTCATAAATATAAAGTGCGAGTGTCCTCGTCAAATTATCCTTATACCCGAAGTTAAATATTCCAACTAATTGGGGACTTAAACTGTAACAAGATTTTAATACTTTGTTTAATAATTACACCAGGATGTCGACTGAGTGTAACCCAAGGTTTTAATATTTTGTTATCAATTATGCCAAGTGTCCTTTTACATAATTTCACCCCTGTTTTAATTATTCTAGTAGCTATTAATCCATTTCCGTGTCCGGTTAAATGAACGATTATTCATACATATAAATACCACGCCCATCGTGTCCGATCGAGTGTATATGGTAATTTATAGGGACGCCCAATTGTAAATCTTTATATTAACATTAACAAACTATCATTTAGTTAAACAAATATAAAGCCCATTAATAGCCCATAGTCTAATTTCCACAAGTGTCGTTATTTTATCCAAACCCCAATTATGGTACAAAGCCCAATTACCCAATTTTAGTAATTAGCCCAACATCATGATTACTTCGGATTAAATAAGCATAATAATAACTTAGCTATGAGACATTAAATTAAAAAGGTTGAACATAACTTACAATGATTAAAAATAGCGTAGCGTTACACGGACAGAATTTCGACTTACACCCTTGCAACATTCGCTAACATACCCTTATTATTAGAATTATAATTAAAATTAAAATTAAAATATAAATTATAAATATAAATATTACGATATAGATAGAGAGATGGATATATGATATGAAAAATGATCAGAATTCGGTTGGCTTTATAGGGAGTTTCAGAATTTGGGGCTCCGCGACTCGCGGCCCTTTTTGCCTTCAAACTCCGCGAGTCGCGGAGTTTGTAAATACAGCTCACCCAAGTTTGGAGTCTTTCTTGCCGACGGTTTATTTTATTTATATAATATATAAATAATTATAAGAATTATTTAAATATTATATTATATTTACGTGCATAGTTGACTTGTAATTTTTAGTCCGTTGCGTCGAGCGTTGAGAGTTGACTCTGGTCCCGGTTCTGGATTTTCGAACGTCCTTGCGTACAATTTAATATCTTGTACTTTGCGTTTTGAATCTTGTACTCTTGTAATTTCGAGACGTTTCTTATCAATAATTGGAACCTCTTTGATTGTATTTTGTACTTTTGAGCTTTTTGGTCGTTTGCGTCTTCAATTCGTTGAATCTGTCTTTTGTCTTCACCTTTTATTATTTAAACGAATATCACTTGTAAATAGAACAATTGCAACTAAAAGCTTGTCTTTCTTGAGGAATAATGTTATGAAATATATGTTCGTTTTTAGCATTATCAATTACCTACCCGTTAAAAAAAATTCACAAGTAATATTTTGTACAAGAGAATTTTTTTTATTACAGTCTTTATGAAAATATATATATATATATATATATATATATATATATATATATATATATATATATATATATATATATATATATATATATGTATGTATATTTTCTTTAGATATAATAAAGATATAATGAGTTAATGTAATATTAAACTCATTTGATTTTTGGCTGGAACTAGAATTGAATAATCCCTAAAACTTTAGAAATTACGTAATCTTCGCGGATTATCTATCCAACGTAAATGAAATTATGAATCAATACTTCATTATTCATCTTTATTGATATTTTCTCGGTAAATGATGTTGGTGCTCGTGGAATTCTTATAAAATTCGCAAGATATAAATGATGTTTTCTAGAAAGTTTCGAGTACATCGAAAATGAAAGTGTAAAATCAAACATGTAATTGATTAATACACTTGGTTTATTATGAAATGGAATTCATTGAGTTTGAAACAGAAATTGTAGTTAACGATGGTTAAGTCGTTAATGAAAGATGTACATAATTGCATATTAGTAATATGAACTAGCCGAGTAGTATCTACCCATATTTAATTCATACATAATAGCTTAGTACGAAAAGATATATTAAGGTTTCCAAAATTCTTTGGAAATAATGAGTTAATACTTCAATACTCGTTATTTCAATATACCCATTGATGATTGTGGTGTAGATATCGTTGATGGTTATGTAGCTTGTGGTGCTACAGGTGTTGCTGGTGTTGGTGATACTGATGGTGATGCTGGTGCTGATGATGCTGACGGTACTGTTGATACTGCTTGTATAACAAGTCTAGCTTGTAAATCACGCACCATTCTTGTCAGGGTTTCTACTCTTCCTTCTATCATTTCGGTCCACTCATCTGATTTATGGTTAAGGCTAGAATAGATAATCTCTAAGACTTTAGAGATTACATAATCGCCGTAGAATATTTTTCCAATGAAGTTATGAATCAATACTTCATCGATTATTGTTGCTGGTACTGCTTGGTATATATGGTGCGTATGACGTTGATGCTCGTGAGACAAATTGTGATGTGAACGTGGTTGTTGGTGGTGGTAATGGTATCGTTGATGTTGATGATGGTGGTACCGTTGATGCCATTGATGCTACTGGTGCTTGTGGTATTGAGGCTTGCGATGTGGATGTTGTTGGTGGTACTGGTGTTGTTGATGGTGCTTGTAATCTTTGCACCATATTCTCCAAAGCCAATACTCGAGCGCGAAGGTCGTTGACTTCTTCTATTACACCGGGGTGATCGGTGGTTCGGACGAGCGGGTGAATAAGATCTAGAATTTGAGATAGTATATAATCATGACGAGATACTATGAAAATGAGAGAGAAAATGGTGTTTCAGATAGGTTCGTCAGTAAGTGCTTCAGGTTCTTCGCCAAGAGGGTAATGTGGTGATAGAAGGGATCGCCTTCTTCTTGTCTCCAATGATTAAGTATGCTACGAACCCATCCCCAATTCATCCAGAATAGATGATGGCTAATTGGTTGATCCATTTCGGTCACACTGCTTTCGGAGCTCGAGTGAAACTCCATATCGGAATCCAAGGGACTTGAACTAGTGGCGAGTTCCATTTCATACGATTGAATATAGGATTTTTCGATATGAAATGATTTCCAGCTATCGGATGGTATTCTAATTACATAGAATATCTATATATATAGAACAAAAGATTTCGTAGATTACGGAGGAATTTAAGGAATATGTCAGGCAAAGTTTATAGTAACAGATACGCTAAGATATGAATTAGCAGATACGCTAAGATATGAATTTTGTCTATACACTATTCATGCAATCAATGCAGTAAGATGTGTCTAGACTAAGAATGATAAGCATGTAATTTCCGACAAGAAATGATAAGCAAAAATTTTTGACATGCAGCTAAGGTCGAAGTCCAGATTCACTAATGCATCTTAATAACTATCTATTAGACACACTAATGCAAGACCTGGTTCGCTAAGACCACCGCTCTGATACCAACTGAAATGCCCCGTTCATATCAATTATAAACGTTACATAATAATTGATTTGATTGTGAGGTATTTGAAATCTATATGATACATTTTACAAACATTGCATTCGTTTTTAAAAGACAAACTTTCATTACTTCAAAAGTTGACAGGTATGCATACCATTTTATAATATATTCAAACTATAAATGACTTAATCTGTCATTTACTTAATAATAATCTTTATTGAACTCAATGACTTGAATGCAACGTCTTTTAAAATATGTCATGAATGACTCCAAGTAAATTTTTTTTAAAATGAGCAAATGCACAGCGGAAAATTTCTTTCATACCTGAGAATAAACATGCTTAAAAGTGTCAACCAAAAGGTTGGTGAGTTCATTAGTTTATCATAATCGATCATTTCCATAATTTTAATAGACCACAAAATTTTCATATTTATAAACAGAACCTCTCGTCTGCATAAAGATAAAATCATTCATATGGTGAACACCTGGTAACCGACATTAACTTTAATGCATAGAATTATCCTCAAACAGAACCTCTCGTCTGTATAATATAAACCTCGAAGTACTAAAGTATCCATAACCTGGATGGGGGTTATTAGGCTCAATAGATCTATCTTTAGGATTCGCGTCAATTAGGAACAGAACCTCTCCTCTGTTTCCTAATTCTTAGGTTACCAAGCTAAAAGGGGTGATATTCGGTTTAATAATCCAACCATAGAATGTAGTTTTAAGCACTTGTGTCTATTTCGTCAAACATTTATAAAAGCAGCGCATGTATTCTCAGTCCCAAAAATATATTGCAAAAGCATTTATAAAGAGAGCAAATGAAACTCGCAATATTGGATTTTCGTAGCAATAATGCATATGATGGCAATGAACAAGTGCAGGGTTGGCCTTGGATTCACGAACCTATATTAAGTATATATATTTAAATGTTGGTCAATATCTGTCTAACAATTTAGGTCAAGTCGTAGTGTATCACAATCTTAATGCTCGAGACCGATATGCAAAAGTCAACAAAAGTCAACTTGACCCAAAATGATTTCCAAAATCTATACATGTTTATTATATAACTTAAATATAGTCGTTTTATATATTTAATATATTTATCAGATTTTATTAGAGTAAATAATACAAGTCATTTATTAATAAATAAAAATTTTTATTAAAATTTATATATGATAAAAATATACTTTTATATATCTCAAGTAATAAAATTTATACAGTACACTCAATATCATAAAAATATAGTGGTATGTATTATTAATATAATTATATTACGTGTGGTAAAAATATCTTTGTATCACATATTTATTTGATAAAATAATATTGATAATAATAATAATGAGTAAAAGTTGTATTATTTTGTAATAATAATAATAACTATTATTATTCTACTAATAATAATAATAATAACAATATTTATATTTACTAATGATCATATTAATTATAATAAAATGAGAATTCTAATCATGATAATTTTAATAATAACGATACTTTTTAATATTAACTGTAGTAATAATAATATTTTAATTAAAAATAATAATTCTATTCAAAATGATAATTTTTAATAATAATAACACTAAAATGATAATAATAATGATATTTTATAATAACAATGATATTTCTATTAAAAATGATAATTTTTAAAAAAATGATAGTTTTAATATTAATGATACTTTTAATAATAATAATAATAATGATAAAAATAATGAAAATGATATTTTTATCTAAATCAATATTTTACAATATTTTAATTTTATCATGATACTTATACTCATTATTTCCTAATCGATTTGTTTAATAGCTTTTAGTCCTCTTTTATATCGCATTCATAATAATGACAATAATAGTAATCATAATAATTAGATGATACTAATATTAGTTTTATTGATAATGATACTAATAGTAATAGTAATAATAATTATAATAATACTAATGATAATACTAATAATTATTATAATGATAATAATAATAATAATAATAATAATAATAATAATAATAATAATAATCATAATAATAATGATAATATTAATAATAACCTTAGTGATAATAACGATAGTATTAATAATAACAATAACAATTTTAATGTTAATACTTATATTGATAACGATGATGATAATAATAATATTAATTATTATTAGATATTAATAATAATGACGATAACCATAACGACGATAGTAATAATAATAATAATAATATTAGAATTAATGATAATTTAGTTGATCATATCTTTTAATCCGTTCATCGAAACCATAAGATATCTAAATGAAAAGTTATTAATTTTTCGCCAGCTTTTCAACGACATGCATATCATATACTTTATCTCAGTAGCATATGTGTTATAACGACCCTCATTTTTTCATTCTATATTTTTCCAATATTAAATGCCCAAACAATATAATTAAAACTTAATAATTAAACCTTAATCAATAATTGTTAAGTATTAAGAATTTTAAAACATATTAATTAACTTTGTACAATAATTTACAAGTTAATAAAAGATGAAAAATAAAAGCTAATTAACTTTTGTGAACAAAATACAATACTCTAAAACTTGTTGCATTCAAACAATTAAATTAAAACCTTTAATGAGCCATTTTAAGCTAATCTAAAGTACAGGGACTAAAATGAAAAAGTTCCTCCCTACTCCTCCTAACCCTAGCCGAAAATTAAAGGGGTAAAATGACCCTTTTGCCCTCCAAATTTCGGCCACCATCACCTCCCATGCAAACGCTAACTTGTTCCCTAAGTACTCTTAACCTAAACCTAAATTCTAGAATTTTCTAACCTCACCTATAAATAGGGCCCTAGGCTAATGCATTCTTTTTACCAAACCATTCTAGTAATTCTCTCCCAAAAATCACAAACTCTCTCCCTCCCTCTCTTTGGCTCACAGCCAAGAACACCACACCACCACCACTATCTTCAAGTGATCTTCAAGCTTGTTCTTCGTGTTTATCAAGATCTTCAAGTGTGTTCTTCGTTATTCAAGTGCTTTGATCTTCATCTTCAAGTCATCTTCATCTTTTCTTGTTAATCTTCATCATCATTCATCAAGGTATAACCCTAGATCCAAAACTTTTAAAACTGACTTTCAATTCATGTTTATATTCATAATAATATTCATGCATGATCTTAACATTATTATTGTTCATGTAAAAAAATATATATATACATATACATACATGCGTATGGTTTAAAAAAAAAGTTTGTTGAATCTTAAAAACCCTAGAGATTTGTTAAAGATTTGTTAGTGTTTAAAAATGGAAATAAGATATATACATACTATATATACATATACGGTTTACATATATATATATATATATACATATAAATTATTTTTTTCTATATATATATACATACATACGGTTTATATAAAAAAAACTATATATATATATATATATATATATATATATATATATATATATATATATATATATATATATATATATATATATATATATATATATATATATATATATATATATATATATATATATATATATATATTACATATATATATAAATATTAAATAAAATAAAACCCTAATTAAACCTAACCCTAATTTATTAAAACCCTAATTTACTACCTAAACCCTAAACATTAATTATATAACCCTAATTATTACCTAATCATTACTTTACTAAACCCTAAACCTAATACTACATAAATACTATTAAACATTTATTACTTAAACCCTAATCATTTATTTATTACTAAAACCTAACTACTCTAATTAATTAAAACCCTAATATTACTACTTATACTACATACTACTTAACACTTATACACTTATACTACTACTTAACACTTACACTATTACTAACACATATAATATACTACTTATATTATAATACTTATATTATAAAATTTTGACCACGATTACAATAGTCATTCATGATAACGTGAGGATTTACTCAAATGTCAACGCTACTTAAGGCCTAGGGTGATCCTTGGTACCACTATGGGACGCTTGTAGATTCCGAATTCCAAACTTAGATTTTGGTCAAGAAAACCTGGGCCAACCGGTAACAATTGGTCATTCCGGTGACTCGACGGTGGAATAGATGTTTGGGTATGGTGCACATTATCAAACTCGACTAAAGTAATCATATACTCACTTGCACACTTAATAAGTGGTGGACTTATTAAGGATAACTCACTAGTGTTCAACACTAACTTGCTAAAAATGGAAATTTACTAAAAATGGAAAGCTTACTAAGAATGAAAACTTAGTAAAACGAACTACACTTAAACACTTTCATACTTAAACTTAAACTTGGGCAAAAATATTTAACTACTCTTAAATGTCATTAGGTTGACTTTCTGCTCACATTCAACCAACTCTTCTATTCCAAGGAATAACAACTCTCCTACTTACTTAGGTGAATTCATAGCCCCACTTACTATTGCGCAATTTATTTTAACTTACTGGGATGAGACACATGCTACGTTTACTATTTACAATTTAGACACAAGTACCAACTGTTAAACTATGTTATACCTGGCTATGTCCAACAAAGTCCCTACAGTGATATTTTTAATTGCTCGTTAAATGCATTCTTAATTATTGGGGGTAGGCCTATCGGGAGTAACGTCCCCGATACATTTGACTAAGTCTTTGAATTACTTAATAATGAAAATTAAACCGACAAGGACAGAACAACTTGTCATTGGGGCAAACTTTAAACGTTTAGTCTAAATATCACGAACTGGCATAAATTTTTGATCTGCGAGATCAACTTTATAAACAAAAATCTTGTGGTCTAAAACAACGGTCAAACATATTTGTTAAACCTATGATTTCACTCAACCATTTTTGGTTGACACATTAGCATGTTTTGTCTCAGGTGCTGATTGATCAAGTTTACTTACCTACTGCTTATGTGATGCTACTTGGACTTAGGATCAAGAACTATCGCATTTATTATTCTTGCATTTGAAACATTTACTTTATTGTAATTTCAATTCTTGTAACGACATTTTTTTTTCCGCTACGTACTCAATAAAATTTGTTTTTTTTTCATATAGTATTGTTCTCGTATTATAATATGTTGGTTTATTTGATATTAAGTCACATTTCACCCAGGCCCTAATTGGGGGTGTAATAGATTGGTATCAGAGCATAGTCGGGCTGTTATAGAGAATCGAGATTGCATCTTTATGTGTGCCTTACTTGCTAGCAAGGGTGCCTTAGCAATCTAGGACACTATAACCTTTCCTGCCTTAGACCTAAAACACTTAGGATTGCCTTATAATCTTAACAACTTTGCTTTGATAATCTTGGCTTAAAATGCTAATCAAAGTCTCTTTCCTAATGATAGGATGTCTAATCTTCATCAAGCGAACAAAATGACTCTTTTCAAGCCAACCGAAAAAGATACCGAAGGGTCTTTCACTGAAAGACCAGTCCAAAGCCCACCTTATGGCTTTGGTGGTCCTCTCTCACCAAACTATAGTTCGGATAGTTTACCTAAGTCTCCCGAATACTACCCGACCCCGAGAACTGAAGACAAGGGGAAACGTCCTGATGAAACTGGTCCATCTAGAAAAAGAGCCCGATCTTATTCTTGTGATATTGATGCCAAGTATGAGATAATGAACTTGTGAAAGACTACCGAAAAGAACTTGGAAGGTTTGCTTCACCATGTGGCAAGAGTTGAGGTTCGAATGGACGAGAAAGACCAAGAAGTTAAGAAACTGATGGAAGAGAATGCTAAGCTAAGAAAAGAGTTAATGATGCTGAGGTATGAGGAAGAACGCAACACCCGATGGGGAAAGCAATCACTTGCTTATCTCAAGGAGGATGTTGATTTCTGGATGAATATGGAAAGGAATCGAGTTGATAAGCAGCTTGCTTTAAACAGGTACGACAAAAACACAGTCAACAACCGTGTTACTAACCTCTATGATAACCTCGAGTATCTCTATGAGAAACAAAAGGCGAAGAACGAGAAAATTGAGGAATTTATGAAGAAGGTTGAGGACGAGAAGAAGAAATATGAAGACTACTTCAATCTTAATATTTCCTAGTTATTTTTTCTATTTTCCATCTATGTAAAGGCTATGCCTTAAACTATTTCCAATTTCCAACTCGTGTAATAAAGGCTTATTTAATGCCTCGTTCCTAATAATATAAAGTGTTTCATTTATATCATGTCGATATCAATACTTTATCTTTATCATACTTGTAATTGCTCAACTTATAACTTGTCAACTTATAAAACTTATGTTCACTTCTATGTAGTGACATCATGGTTCGTCCAGCTGTACCTACCATTAACAACATTGTGTTGACCACTGAGCAATTTCAATAGTTACTTGCTGCCGCCCAAGGCAACGTCCAACCTAATCATGCTTATAATCAACCGAAACCTTGTTCTTACAAGGACTTTACGAATTGTAACCCTCCCACTTTCAAGGGAAGTGAAGAGGCCGTGGAATTAGTCCGATGATTCGAGAAACTAGAGTCCATTTTCCGTGTCTGCAACTGCGGGGACAATGACTGACTTAAATATGCCACTAGTTCATTAGCTGGCAATGCTATGACTTGGTGGACCGCTCATGCTAAGTCCGTGGGAATCGCTAATTCTAATGCAACTCCATGGGATGAACTTAAAAGCATGATGGTTAACAAGTTTTGTCCTAGAAGTCACGTTCAAAAGCTTGAAGCTGAGTTCTGGGAACTCAAAGTTAAGGGTACCGACATTGAGAGCTACACTAACCATTTTCTGGAGCTTTCTACCTTGTGCCCCGAGATGTTTCCTACCGAGCCGAGAAAGATCGAAAGGTATATTGAAGGTCTCCATGAGGATGTACAAGGAAATGTTATCGCTGCTGAGAAGGTTACCCTTCATGCTACGATCCTCATGGCTCAAAATCTGATGATGGCCAAAAGAAGAAGAGCTTTGGCTAGTAAGTAAATTGATACTAAGAGTAGTGATGGTAAGAGGAAATTTGAACCATCTGAAGGTTCCACTCAAAATGTTAGTTAGAAGCCTGCGGATAGTACAAGGACGAATTATAAAGGTACATATCCTTTTTGTGTTCGTTGTGAAAGGCACCACCCAGGGCGGTGCACTGCTACTTGTTCTTTGTGTAAGAAAGTGGGACATGTAGCTAAGACTTGTAAGACTCCTCCGAAGGATAAAGCTGTGGTTCCTGCCAAAGCTCCTCCTACTTGTTACACTTGTGGGGAAAAGGGACACATTAGTCCAAATTGCCCTAAGAAGAAAGATACTCTCGCTACTGGAGCCAATACTACTGCTGCAAAGGGGCGTGCATTTGTTATTACTGCTGCTGAAGCCTGAGAGGAAGATGAGGTCATCACGGGTATGTATCTTGTCAATAATTATTACGCAACTATTCTATTCGATACGGGTGCCAATAAGAGTTACGTGTCTAGTGAATTTTGCACCTCACTGAAAAGCCTCAACCCTTAGAAACTAAACGATTAGTAGAAGTAGCCAATGGAAAGATCATGCAAGTCGATAAAATCTACAAAAACTACAACCTAATCTTAGCCAACAAGGAATTTAAGATACACCTTTTGCCGGTCGAGCTAGAAAGTTTTGATGTCGTAGTTGGAATGGATTGGTTACGTCCATTACATGCTGCAATCTTGTGTTTTGATAAGACCGTTAACATTCCATTGGGAAATGGAGAGACTCTAGTCATTCAAGGCGATATGAATGGTTCCAAGCTCAACATCATTTCTTGCATCAAAACCCGTAAATACCTTATGAAAGGTTATCCCGCAATATTAGCTCATGTTAAGATAGTCGAACCGAAGGAAAAGCTTATTGATGATGTTCCGGTGGTTAGAGAGTATCCTGAGGTATTTCCTGAAGATCTTCCTAGTCTTCCACCTCCTCGATAAGTCGAATTTCAGATTGATTTATCTCCTGGTGCTGCTCCTGTTGCTAAAGCACCATACCGTTTAGCACCTTCTGAAATGAAGGAACTTTCAAACCAACTCCAGGAACTATTGGATAAAGGTTTCATTCGTCCAAGCTCGTCCCCATGGGGAGCTCCTATTCTATTCATTAAGAAGAAGGATGGTACGTTGAGGATGTGTATTGATTACCGGGAACTCAACAAGCTAACTATCAAGAACCGTTATCCATTACCGCGTATTTATGATCTATTTAACCAACTTCAAGGGTCGAGTGTTTATTCAAAGGTTGATCTGAGGTACGGTTATCACCAACTTAGGGTCAAGGAATCCGATATTCCTAAGACTGCTTTTCGTACTCGTTATGGGCACTATGAATTTTGTTTTATGCCTTTTGGCTTAGTTAATGCTCCTGCCGTGTTCATGGATCTTATGAATCGTGTATGCAAGTCATATCTCGACAAATTTGTCATTGTTTTCATTGACGACATCTTGATCTACTCCAAGAGTGAGAAAGAACATGAGCAGCATTTGCGCATGATTCTTGAACTCTTACGAAAGGAACAACTCTACGCTAAATTTTTGAAGTGCGAGTTTTGGCTCAAAACCCTACAATTCCTCGGACATGTTGTTGATAGTAACAGAATACATGTCGATCCAGCTAAGATTACTGCTATTCAGAATTGGGAGATACCAAAAACTGCGAAGCATATTTGTTAATTTTTGGGACTTGTCGGTTATTATCGGAGATTCATAAAAGATTTTTCCCTCCTTGCTAAACCCTTACAAAGTTAACTCACAAAGGGAAGAAGTTTGAGTGGTCTGAAGAACAGGAATCTGCTTTCAAGATTCTGAAGGAGAAATTGACCACAGCCCCGATTCTCTCTTTACCTAAAGGTACTGACAACTTTGTTGTTTACTGCGATGCCTCAAAGCAAGGCTTTGGTTGTGTTTTAATGCAACATGAAAAGGTTATTGCCTATGCATCTAGACAGTTGAAGAAACATGAGAAGAACTATACCACACACGACCTTGAGTTAGGTGTCATAGTATTTGCATTAAATATATGGAGACACTATCTATATGGTACTAATTTTACGGTGTACACTGACCATAAAAGTCTTCGACACATCTTTGATCAGAAATAGCTGAATATGAGGCAAAGCCGATGGCTCGAGTTATTGAAAGATTATCACTGTGAGCTGAGATATCATCCTGGCAAGGCGAATGTGGTTGCCGATGCCCTTAGTCTAAAAGAAGATGTTAAACGTGTTCGTGCTTTAAACCTGAAAATCAAATCAAATCTTATATCACGAATCTGTGAAGCTCAATTGGAAGCTATTAAACCGACACTTATTGAAGGTGAAGGACCTATCGGTTTCGAGAACCAACTCCAAGTGAAAGCTAATGGTACACGGTACTTTGACAATAGAATTTGGATTCCTCGCTTCGGTAATCTCCGTGAACTAGTCTTGGATGAAGCACATAGGACTAGGTACTCTATTCATCCCGGTTCCAGCAAGATGTATCACGATGTGAAGGAATTCTACTGGTGGCCTAACATGAAAGCCGACATTGCTACTTATGTTAGTAAGTGTCTCACTTGTTTGAAAGTCAAGGCTGAACATTAAAAGCCTTCTGGTCTGTTGACACAACCCGATATTCCGCATTGGAAGTGGGAATGTATTACCATGGATTTTGTTACTAAGTTGCCTAAAACTTCAAACGGTAACGATACTATTTGGGTCATAGTTGATCGTCTTACTAAATCTGCACATTTCTTACCGATCAAGGAAACCGACAATATGGAGAAATTGTCACAACTCTATATTAAATAAATTGTCTCACGTCATGGAGTTCTTATCTCAATTATTTCTGATCGCGACAGTTGATTCATTTCTAGATTCTGGAAAACTTTGCAATCTGCTGTTGGAACTCAACTCGACATGAGTACAGCCTATCATCCACAAACTGATGGCCAAAGTGAACGAACCATTCAAACCATGGAAGATATGCTACGCACTTGTGCAATCGATTTCGGCAAGGGATGGGATAGACATCTACCTTTAGCTGAATTTTTGTACAATAACAGTTATCACTCTAGCATTAAAGCTGCCCCTTTTGAAGCTTTATACGGCCGGAAATGTAGATCCCCTTTGTGTTGGGATGAACTCGAGGACAGACATATAACTGGTCCTGAAATCATTCACGAAACTACCTAAAAGATTGTCCAGATTAAGCAACGATTAGAAGCTGCCCGCAGCCAACAAAAGAGCTATGCCGATAAGAAGTGGAAGGATATAGAATTCCAAGTTGGAGATAAAGTCATGTTGAAAGTATCCCCTTAGAAAGGTGTAGTCCGCTTCGGTAAACGAAGTAAACTCAGTCCACGATATGTTGGACCTTTCACGATCACTCAAAGAGTCGGTCCCGTGGCGTACCAATTAGAACTACCAACTGAACTTAGCCAAGTACATGATGTGTTTCATGTCTCGAATCTTAAAAGGTGTCTTGCTGATGACACACTAGTTATTCCTTTGGATGATATCCGCATTGATGAGCAAATGCACTTCGTTGAAGAACCTATTGAAATCATGGAAGGAGAGGTCAAACAAACGCGTAAAAGCAACATACCTATCGTTAGAGTCCGTTGGAATTCGCATAGAGGCCCCGAATACACCTGGGAACGCAAAGACCAAATGATACGAAAATATCCCCATCTCTTCTTAAACACTGATGCATCTGAGAAGTCTACCAAAAACTTCGGGATGAATTTTCTAATAACGGGGAGGTACTATAACGACCCTCATTTTTCCATTCTATATTTTTCCAATATTAAATGCCCAAACAATATAATTAAAACTTAATAATTAAACCTTAATCAATAATTGTTAAGTATTAAGAATTTTAAAACATATTAATTAACTTTGTACAATAATTTACAAGTTAATAAAAGATGAAAAATAAAAGCTAATTAACTTTTGTGAACAAAATATAATACTCTAAAACTTGTTGCATTCAAACAATTAAATTAGAACCTTTAATGAGCCATTTTAAGCTAATCTAAAGTATAGGGACTAAAACGAAAAAGTTCCACCCTACTCCTCCTAACCCTAGCCGAAAATTAAAGGGGTAAAATGACCCTTTTGCCCTCCAAATTTTGGCAACCATCACCTCCCATGCAAACCCTAACTTGTTCCCTAAGTACTCTTAACCTAAACCCTAATTCTAGAATTTTCTAACCTCACCTATAAATAGGGACCTAGGCTAATGCATTTTTTATACCAAACCATTCTAGTAATTCTCTCCCAAAAATCACAAACTCTCTCCCTCCCTCTCTTTGGCTCATGGCAAAGAACACCACACCACCACCACCATCTTCAAGTGATCTTCAAGCTCATTCTTCGTGTTCATCAAGATCTTCAAGTGTGTTCTTCGTTATTCAAGTGCTTTGATCTTCATCTTCAAGTCAACTTCATCTTTTCTTGTTAATCTTCATCATCATTCATCAAGGTATAACCCTAGATCCAAAACTTTTAAAACTTACTTTCAATTCATGTTTGTATTCATAATAATATTCATGCATGATCTTAAAATTATTATTGTTCATGAAAAAAATAAATAAATAAATAAACATATACATACATGCGTACGGTTTTAAAAAAAAAAGTTTGTTGAATCTTAAAAACCCTAGAGATTTGTTAAAGATTTGTTAGTGTTTAAAAATGGAAATAAGATATATACATACTATATATACATATACGGTTTACATATATATATATATATATATATATATAATATTTTTTTATATATATATACATACATACGGTTTATATAAAAAATAAAAAAATAAAAACTATATATATATATATATATACACGACACATATATATATATTACATATATATAAATATTAAATAAAATAAAAGCCTAATTAAACATAACCCTAATTTATTAAAACCCTAATTTACTACCTAAACCCTAAACATTAATTATATAACCCTAATCATTACCTAATCATTACTTTACTAAACCCTAAACCTAATACTACTTAAATACTATTAAACATTTATTACTTAAACCTTAATCATTTATTTATTATTAAAACCTAACTACTCTAATTAATTAAAACCCTAATATTACTACTTATACTACATACTACTTAACACTTATACACTTATACTACTACTTAACACTTACACTATTACTAACACATATAATATACTACTTATATTATAATACTTATATTATAAAATTTTAACCACGATTACAATTGTCATTCACGATAACGTGATGATTACACGAACGTCAACGCTACTTAAGGCCTAGGGTGATCCTTGTTACCACTATGGGACGTTTGTGGATTCCGAATGCCAAACTTAGATTTTGGTCAAGAAATCCTGGGCCAACCGGTAACAATTGGTCATTTTGGTGACTCGACGGTGGAATAGATTTTTGGGTATGGTGTACATTATCAAACCTGACTAAAGTAATCATACACTCACTTGCACACTTAATAAGTGGTGGACTTATTAAGGATAACTCACTAGTGTTCAACACTAACTTGCTAAAAATGGAAATTTACTAAAAATGGAAAGCTTACTAAGAATGGAAACTTAGTAAAACGAACTACACTTAAACACTTGCATACTTAAACGTAAACTTGGGCAAAAACATTTAACTACTCTTAAATGACATTATGTTGACTTTCTGCTCACATTCATCCAACTCTTCTATTCCAAAGAATAACAACTCTCCTACTTACTAAGGTGAATTCATAACCCCACTTACTATTGCGCAATTTATTTTAACTTACTGGGGTGAGACACATGCTACTTTTACTATTTACAATTTAGACACAAGTACCAACTGTTAAACTATGCTATACCTGGCTATGTATAACAAAGTCCCTACAGTGATATTTTTAATTGCTCGATAAATGCATTCTTAATTATTGGGGGTAGGCCTATTGGGAGTAACGTCCCCGATACATTTGACTAAGTCTTTGAATTACTTGATAATGAAAATTAAACCGACAAGGACAGAACAACTTGTCATTGGGGCTAACTTTAAACATTTAGTCTAAATATCACGAACTGGCATAACTTTTTAATCTGCGAGATCAACTTTATAAACAAAAATCTTGTGGTCTGAAAAAATGGTCAAACGTATTTATTAAACCTATGATTTCACTCAACCATTTTTGGTTGACACTTTAGCATGTTTTGTCTCAGGTGCTGATTGATCAAGTTTACTTACCTACTGCTTATGTGATGCTACTTGGACTTAAGATTAAGAACTATCGTATTTATTATTCTTGCATTTGAAACATTTACTTTATTGTAATTTCAATTCTTGTAACGACATTTCTTTTTCCGCTGCGTACTCAATAAAGTTTGTTTTTTTTCATATAGTATTGTTCTCGTATTATAATATGTTGGTTTATTTGATATTAAGTCACATTTCACCCAGGCCCTAACTGGGGGTGTGATATGTGTCAAATTCGTGATTTATCATAAACTATTTAACGACAAAATTAAGCATACAAGCATGCATAATCATATATACTCGAGCACTAGTCAGGGATACACTATTAATATATAAAAGATAAGATATGAATGCTCACGTATCAATATTGTGACTCAATATTGCAGGAAAGTACGTAGACGCAACGGACATGACAAACACAAGATTGGCCTCACGAACAAAACCCATGAACCATACCCATAACCTCCATAGCTATAATCCATAATTTCCTTAGCTCTACCCCGCTCGAAAAACCCGTTTTAAAATAACTCGCTCATGACCTCGTCTTAGTATTTTATGTATAATACTAATAATAGTTTTTCTAAACTTAATATTAATAATAATAATAATAATAATAATAATAATAATAATAATAATAATAATAATAATAATAATAATAATAATAATAATAATAATAATAATAATAATAATAATAATAATAATAATAATAATAATATAATTATAATTGTAAGAAGTAAGATAGAATGATTGCGAGTTGCGAATGATTTCAGCCGAACCCGAATAGATCGAGCTATATACAACTTCTTTGGTACCTAACCCCCATGCGATCGCATGGGGTTTCAATGTTTAGACCATGCGATCGCATTGTTTGATGGAAAAGTTCACAAAACACGTTTACTAAACAGCCGACACATTATAACTATTATTATATATAAATATATATTTAATCTATATATTTAATTATATTTTTTATTATATTCACGTGCATAGTTGACTTGTATTTTTAGTTCCGATGACTTGTACGTTGTCGCTCGACTAACGTCCTGGTTCTGGTTTTTCGAACGACATTTCGTATGCTTAGAAAACTTGTACTTTACGTTTCGCGACATGTACTTTTATCAATAATTTGACTTAAATCCTCATTAACCATATCACTCGAAGTGTAACTTGAACGTTCGAGTGTTTTGATAATTTGCTTCTATAAATCAACGTCTCGTTACATATACATATATATATATATATATATATATATATATATATATATATATATATATATATATATATATATATATATATATATATATATATATATATATATATATATAGTAGTATTATTTTAAATAGAACATTTTATAACTAAATTAATATTAAATCTTATTACATTGTAAAATATATATATTTTCGTTTCGAAATATAAATTTGAAATATTTATTTAGTAATATAATATATAGTTTTTCAAAACTAAATATATTTCAAGGTTCATTATATAATTTAAAATCATTTCAAAATTATTTAGTAATACTTTTACCTTTTTGAAACAATAAAAATATATTTGCAAATCTATAATACAAAGCTTTAAGTAAGTTCTTCAAATTTTATACAAATTATCTTATAAAATGTTTTAATAATAAAGTTCTTTTTAAACTGAAAACGTTTTAGTACGTTTGAAACTAAATCAAATAAATATGAAAATTTTGTTCTCGAAACTAAATATATTTAAGAATCATTTTGTTAAAAGGTTAAAATAATGGAAATCATTATATCATAAAACGTTTTAGCAAACTAAAAAATATATATACTCATAATAGGCTTTCAAGTTTTTAAATTACAGTTTGTTGGTAAAGCGTGGGATAAAGTCCAAAGGTTAAATAAACGTATGAAATCATCTTAACGTAAAATGTCAATTTACTTAACTTGTCGATACCCAACATCTAAGTTATTTACATTCCACGTTCTTACTTTCACATTAAATAAGATGAAAGTTAAAATAGTTATCTTATTAAAGTCACGAGGAAATATTATAAATCATGAATTGGAAATTAAACAGAAATCTCCACTAACCCTTGTCTAGTTCCCATTAATTGACACATTTGTTCTTACTTGTAAATCACTTTACCAATTATTCCGAATATCGTTAAAAGGGAAAGATTTCTTAAATCATAGTGGACCTCCCAACGGAGACCCGTAATCATATCACAATGTATCTGATAACTCAATCATTTGATATTATCTTTTAATTCTGCCGATAAATATATTGAAACAAATACGTTCATGTAAAGTATTATACATTTAATACTTTGTTAACATTTTCAATTAATATAACTATATATTATATATACATATCTATAAACACATAAATGTTCATGAATCGTCGAGCACGGTCAGAGGGTAATTGACTACATGATTATAGTTCCAAAATTTTTTGAGACTCAACATTACAGACTTTGCTTATCATGTCGGAAATATTAAATCATTTAAAGATTAAGTTTAAATTTGGTTAGAAATTTCTGGGTCATCACATTACCTATTCATCGTGCAAAAGTGTGTCCAATTTTCAACTGAAGTTTTTTTAGCACGCTGGCCACATAATTCGGCCCAATTATGTGGCCAACGTAATGTGCTCAAAAATGTGTTTTGCGGCAATGAATTATTAATTTAACGAAACTGAAGTCAAATATATTTGCATTCAATATGAAATTTTAAAATAGAAATAATTATAGAGTTATGAATTGAGAGATATTAAAAAGTGTCACATAATAATCGAACCATTAAACCAAGATATCACTAAACGTGTAAGGATTTGTAGCTAGTGGGAATATATTAACCCAACAAATATTCACAATGTGCCTAAATAAAGTGTTACATAAAAAATAAGTATCAAAATGGTATTTAAATATGCATAAGAGTTCAAATCTAAAGGTAATAATTATCGTAATTTCTAAAAGTTCAATATTCACCTTTAGAAATTGCAAAACTACTTTTTCGATGTCAAAAATATTTCGAATGAAAGCAAGTCTTCAAGTAGTCTTGATCATAGCGTGGTTATCTATTCATCGTGCGAAAGTGGGTCCAATTTTCAATCGAAGTTTTTTTAGCACGCTGGCCAGATTATTCTGCCCAATTATGTGGCCAACGTAATGTGCTCAAAAATGTGTTTTGCAACCATGAATTATTTACGAAACAAAACTATAGTCAAATATATTTGCATTCAATATGAAATTTTAAAATAGAAACAATTATAGAGTTATGAATTGAGGGATATTAAAAAGTGTCATAAAATAATCGAACCATTAAACCAAGATGTCACTAAACGTGTAAGGATTTGTGGCTAGTGGGGATATATTAACCCCAAACATATTCACAATTTACCTAAATAAAGTGTTACATAAAAAATAAGTATCAAAAAGGTATTTAAATATGAATAAGAGTTCAAATCCAAAGGTAATAATTATTGTAATTTTTAAAAGTTCAATATTCACCTTTAGAAATTGCAAAACTACTTTTTCGGCGTCAAAACTATTTCGAATGAAAGCAAGCCTTCAGGAAGTCTTGATCATAGTGTCGTTATCTATTCATCGTACGAAATTGGGTCTAATTTTCAACCGAAGTTTTTTTAGCACGCTGACCACATAATTCGGTCAAATTATGTGGCCAACGTAATGTGCTCAAAAATGTATTTTACGGCCATGAATTATTTACGAAATGAAACTATAGTCAAATATATTTGCATTCAATATGAAATTTTAAAATAAAAATAATTATAGAGGTATGAATTGAGAGATATTAAAAAGTATCACAAAATAATCGAACCATTAAACTAAGATGTCACTAAATGTGTAAGGATTTGTGGCTAGTGGGGATATATTAACCCCAAAAATATTCACAATGTACCTAAATAAAGTGTTACAAAAAAAATAAGTATCAAAAACGTATTTAAATATGCATAAGAGTTCAAATCCAAAGGTAATAATTATCGTAATTTCTAAAAGTTCAATATTCACCTTTAGAAATTGCAAAACTACTTTTTCGGCTTCAAAACTATTTCGAATGAAAACAAGCCTTCAGGAAGCCTTGATCATAGCGTCGTTATCTACTCATCGTGCAAAAGTGGATCCAATTTTCAACTGAAGTTTTTTAGCACGCTGGCCACATTATTCGGTCCAATTATGTGGCAAACGTAATGTGCCTAAAAATGTGTTTTGCGGCCATGAATTATTAATGAAATGAAAATATAGTCAAATATATTTGCATTCAATATGAAATTTTAAAATTGAAACAATTATAGAGTTATGAATTGAGAGATATTAAAAAGTGCCACAAAATAATCGAACCATTAAACCAAGATGTCACTAAACGTGTAAGGATTTGTGGCTAGTGGGGATATACTAACCCAAAAATATTCACAATGTACCTAAATAAAGTGTTTCATAAAAAATAAGTATCAAAATGGTATTTAAATATGCATAAGAGTTCAAATTCGAAGGTAATAATTATCGTAATTTCTAAAAGTTCAATATATACGTTTAAAAATTGCAAAACTAGTTTTTCGGCATCAAAACTATTTCAAATGAAAACAAGCCTTCAGGAAGTCTTGATCATAGCGTGGTTATCTATTCATCGTGCGAAAGTGGGTTCAATTTTCAACCGAAGTTTTTTAGCACGCTGGCTACATAATTCAGTCCAATTATGTGGCCAACGTAATGTGCTCAAAAATGTGTTTTACGGTCATGAATTATTTATGAAACGAAACTATAGTCAAATATATTTGCATTCAATATGAAATTTTAAAATAGAAACAATTATAGAGTTATGAATTGAGAGATATTAAAAAGTGTCACAAAATAATCGAACCATTAAACCAAAATGTCACTAAATGTGTAAGGATTTGTGGCTAGTGGGAATATATTAACCCCAAAAATATTCACAATGTACCTAAATAAAGTGTTACATAAAATAAAAAGTATCAAAAAGTTATTTAAATATGCATAAGAGTTCAAATCCAAAGGTAATAATTATCGTAATTTCTAAAAGTTCAATATTCACCTTTAGAAATTGCAAAACTACTTTTTTGGCGTCAAAAGTATTTCGAATGAAAGCAAGGCTTCAGGAAGTCTTGATCATAGCGTCGTTATCTATTCATCGTGCGAAAATGGGTCCAATTTTCAACCGAAGTTTTTTTAGCACGTTGGCCACATTATTCGGTCCAATTATACGACCAACGTAATGTGCTCAAAAATGTGTTTTGCGGCCATGAATTATTAATGAAATGAAACTATAGTCAAATATATTTTCATTCAATATGAAAATTTAAAATAGAAACAATTATAGAGTTATAAATTGAGAGATATTAAAAAGTGTCACAAAATAATCGAACCATTAAACTAAGATGTCACTAAACGTGTAAGGATTTGTGGCTAGTGGGGATATATTAACCCAAAAAACATTCACAATGTACCTAAATAAAGTGTTACATAAAAAATAAGTATCAAAATGGTATTAAAATATGCATAAGTGTTCAAATCCAAAGGTGATAATTATCGTAATTTCTAAAAGTTCAATAATCACCTTTCGATATTGCAAAACTACTTTTTTGGCGTCAAAACTATTTCGAATGAAAGCAAGCCTTCATGAAGTCTTGATCATAGCGTGGTTATCTTTTCATCGTGCGAAAGTGGGTCCAAATTTCAACTGAAGTTTTTTTAGCACGCTGGCCACATAATTCGGCCCAATTATGTGGCCAACGTAATGTGCTCAAAAATGTGTTTTGTGACCATGAATTATTTACGAAACGAAACAATAGTCAAATATATTTGCATTCAATATGAAAATTTTAAAATAGAAACAATTATAGAGTTATGAATTGAGAGATATTAAAAAGTGTCACAAAATAATCGAACCATTAAACCAAGATGTCACTAAACGTGTAAGGATTTGTGGCTAGTGGAGATATATTAACCCAAAAATATTCACAATGTACCTAAATAAAGGGTTATATAAAAAATAAGTATCAAAATGGTATTTAAATATGCAAAAGAGTTCAAATCTAAAGGTAATAATTATCGTAATTTCTAAAAGTTCAATATTCAACTTTAGAAATTGCAAAACTACTTTATTCGGCGTCAAAACTATTTCGAATGAAAGCAAGCCTTCAAGAAGTCTTGATCATAGCGTCGTTATCTATTCATCGTGCGAAGGTGGGTCCAATTTTCAATCAAAGTTTTTTTAGCACGCTGGCCACATAATTCGGTCCAATTATGTGGCCAACGTAATGTGCTCAAAAATGTGTTTTACGGCCATGAATTATTTACGAAACGAAACTATACTCAAATATATTTGCATTCAATATGAAAATTTAAAATAGAAACAATTATTGAGTTATGAATTGAGAGATATTAAAAAGTGTCCCAAAATAATCGAACCATTAAACTAAGATGTCACTAAACGTGTAAAGGATTTGTGGCTAGTGGGGATATATTAACCCAAACAATATTCACAATGTGCCTTAATAAAGTGTTACATAAAAAATAAGTATCAAAATGCTTTTTAAATATGCATAAGTGTTCAAATTCAAAGGTAATAATTATCGTAATTTCTAAAAGTTCAATAATCACCTTTAGAAATTGCAAAACTACTTTTTCGGCGTCAAAACTATTTCGAATGAAAGCAAGCCTTTAGGAAGTCTTGATCATAGCATCGTTATCTATATATCGTGCGAAAGTGGGTCCAATTTTTAACCGAAGTTTTTTTAACACGCTGGCCACAAAATTCGGCCCAATTCTGTGGCCAACGTAATTTTCTCAAAAATGTGTTTTGCGGCAATGAATTATTTACGAAACGAAACTATAGTCAAATATATTTGCATTCAATATGAAATTTTAAAATAGAAAAAATTATAGAGTTATGAATTGAGAGATATTAAAAAGTGTCACATAATAATCGAACCATTAAACCAAGATGTCACTAAACATGTAAGGATTTCTGGCTCGTGGGGATATATTAACCCAAAAAATATTCACAATGTACCTAAATAAAGTTTTACATAAAAAATAAGAATGAAAAAGGTATTTAAATATGCATAAGAGTTCAAATCCAAAGGTAATAATTATCGTAATTTCTAAAAGTTCAATATTCAACTTTAGAAATTGCAAAACTACTTTTTCAAAACTATTTCGAATGAAAGCAAGTCTTCAGGAAATCTTGATCATAGCGTTGTTATCTATTCATCGTGTGAAAGTGGGTCCAATTTTCAACCGAAGTTTTTTTAGCACGCTGGCCACATCATTCGGTCCAATTATGTGGTCAACGTAATGTGCTCAAAAATGTGTTTTACGGCCATGAATTATTTATGAAACGAAACTATAGTCAAATATATCTGCATTCAATATGATAATTTTAAAATAGAAACAATTATAGAGTTATAAATTGAGAGATATTAAAAAGTGTCACAAAATAATCGAACCATTAAACCAAGATGTCAGTAAACATGTAAGGATTTGTGGCTAGTGGAGATATATTAACCCCAATAATATTCACAATGTACTTAAATAAAGTGTTAGATAAAAAATAAGTATCAAAATAGTATTTAAATATGCATAAGTGTTCAAATTCAAAGGTAATAATTATCGTAATTTCTAAAACTTCAATAATCACCTTTAGAAATTGCAAAACCACTTTTTCAGCGTCAAAACTATTTTGAATGAAAGCAAGCCTTCAAGAAGTCTTGATCATTGTGTGGTTATCTATTCATCGTGCGAAAGTGGGTCTATTATTTAACCGAAGTTTTTTTAGCACGCTGGCCACATAAATCGGCCCAATTATGTGGCCAACGTAATTTTCGCAAAAATGTGTTTTGCGGCCTTGAATTATTTACGAAACGAAATTATAGTCAAATATATTTTCATTCAATATGAAATTTTTAAAATAGAAACAATTATAGAGTTATGAATTGAGAGATATTAAAAAGTGTCACAAAATAATCGAACCATAAAACTAAGATGTCACTAAACATGTAAGGATTTGTGGCTAGTGGGGATATATTAACCCAAAAAATATTCACAATGTACCTAAATAAAGTGTTACATAAAAAATAAGTATCAAAATGGTATTTAAATATGCATAAGTGTTCAAATCCAAAGGTAATAATTATCGTAATTTCTAAAAGTTCAATAATCACCTTTAGAAATTGCAAAACTACTTTTTTCAGCGTCAAAACTATTTCGAATAAAAGCAAGCCATCAGGAAGTCTTGATCATAGCGTCGTTATCTATTCATTGTGCGAAAGTGGGTCCAATTTTCAACCGAAGTTTTTTAGCACGCTGGCCACATAATTCGGCCCAATTATGTGGCCAACGTAATGTGCTCAAAAATGTACTTTGCAGTCATAAATTATTTACGAAGCGAAACTATAGTAAAATATATTTGCATTCAATATGAAATTTTAGAATAGAAAAAATTATATCATTATGAATTGAGAGATATTAAAAAGTGTCACAAAATAATCGAACTGTTAAACCAAGATGTCACTAAATGTGTAAGGATTTGTGGATAGTGGGGATATATTAACCCCAAAAATATTCACAATGTACCTAAATAAAGTGTTACATAAAAAATAAGTATCAAAAAGGTATTTACAAATGCATAAGAGTTCAAATCCAAAGGTAATAATTATCATAATTTCTAAAAGTTCAATATTCACCTTTAGAAATTGCAAAACTACTTTTTGGCATCAAAACTATTTCGAATGAAAGCAAGCCTTCAGGAAATCTTGATCATAGCTTTGCTATCTATTCATAGTGCGAAAGTGGGTTCAATTTTCAACCTAAGTTTCTTTAGCACGATGGCCACATAATACGGCCCAATTATATGGCCAACGTAATGTGCTCAAAAACATGTTTTGCGGCCATGAATTATTAATGAAACGAAACTATAGTCTAATATATTTTCATTTAATATGAAATTTTAAAATAGAAACAATTATAGAGTTATGAATTAAGAGATATTAAAAAGTGTCACAAAATAATCAAATCATTAAACCAAGATGTCCCTAAACGTGTAAGGATTTGTGGCTAGTGGGGATATATTAACCCAAAAAATATTCACAATGTACCTAAATAAAGTGTTACATGAAAAATAAGTATCAAAATGGTATTTAAATATGCATAAGTGTTCAAATTCAAAGGTAATAATTATCGTAATTTCTAAAAGTTCAATAATCACCTTTAGAAATTGCAAAACTACTTTTTCAGCGTCAAAACTATTTCGAATGAAAGCAATCCTTCAAGAAGTCTTGATCATAGTGTGGTTATCTATTCATCATGCGAAAGTGAGTCCAATTTTCAATCGAAGTTTTTTAGCACGCTGGCCACATAATTTGGCACAATTATGTCGCCAACGTAATGTGCTCAAAAATGTGTTTTGCAGCCATGAATTATTTAGGAAATGAAACTATAGTCAAATATATCTGCATTCAATATGAAATTTTAAAATAGAAGCAATTATAGAGTTATAAATTGAGAGATATTAAAAAGTGTCACAAAATAATCGAACCATTAAACCAAGATGTCACTAAACACGTAAAGATTTGTGGCTAGTGGGAATATATTAACCCCAAAAATATTCACAATGTACCTAAATAAAGTGTTACATAAAAAATAAGTATCAAAAAGGTATTTAAATATGCATAAGTATTCAAATTCAAAGGTAATAATTATCGTAATTTCTAAAAGTTCAATATTGACATTTAGAAATTGTAAAACTACTTTTACAGCGTCAAAACTATTTCGAATGAAAGCAAGCCTTCAGGAAGTCCTGATCATAGCGTCGTTATCTATTCATCGTGCAAAAGTGGGTCCAATTTTCAACCGAAGTTTTTTCAGCACGCTAGCCACATAATTCGGCCCAATTATGTGGCCTACGTAATTTTCTCAAAAATGTGTTTTGCGGCATGAATTATTTACGAAATGAACTATAGTCAAATATATTTACGAAATGAACTATAGTCAAATATAATATATTTGCATTCAATATATTATAGAGTTATGAATTGAGAGATATTAAATAGTGTCACAAAATAATCGAACTATTAAACCAAGATGTCACTAAACATGTAATGATTTATGGTTAGTGGGGATATATTAACCCAAAAATATTCAAATATACCTAAATAAAGTGTTACATAAAAAATAAGCATCAAAAAGGTATTTAAATATGCATAAGAGTTCATATCCAAAGGTAATAATTATCGTAATTTCTAAAAGTTCAATATTGACCTTTAGAAATTGCAAAACTACTTTTTTCGGCATCAATACTATTTTGAATGAAAGCAAGCCTTCGGGAAGTCTTGATCATAGCGTCGTTATCTATTCATCGTGCGAAAGTGGGTCCAATTTTCAACCGAAGTTTTTTTAGCAGGCTGCCCACATAATTCGGACAATTATGTGGCCTACGTAATTTTCTCAAAAATGTGTTGTGTGTCACGACCCCATTTTGATCCCGAAATGTGACGCGATAGGTGTTGCAGTTATAGTTAACGATTTCTAAAGACGACAGCGGAAACGTTTTTATTTCAACATACAAATACAAGTTTTGAGTTACATGTCGGGACTTTAAAAGTAAAGTACAACAATTACAACCAAAATATAACAAAGTACAATACTTAAACATAGTGCATGATGATTTATTTTTAAAAGACATCCCGACATCTTGACGACATCCCAAAAGCCAACCTGAAAGTATGCGGACTCCTGCTTATGGACCTGAGAAAACACATGCTTAAAAAGGTCAACAATAATGTTGGTGAGATTATAGGTTTAATTATATAATTGTATGGACCATAAGATTTTCAAGTATAAATAGTTGTAAATGTATTCTATATAGACATGAGCTCCCGATATCGAACTTAACAATCAAGAACCCGAAATCATGTAGTCTCACTTAGCTAGAGCTACAAAGTCGAAGGTTATGCATCTACTAGCCTGAAGACTATGCCAGATGTGAGGAGTCACCCTTAAATAGATCTATCCACATTATTCGCGTTTACCATAAACAAGTAATTAACGATATCAGAATCGGGGTTTAAGCTAAGTTATAAACTCAACACAATAGAATATAGTTTTAAGCACTTATGTCCATAATGTAAAACATAAAAGAAGCATGTTTCTCATCCCAAAATAATAAGTTTGCTAAAAGCAAGTAAAATGGGACCATGATACTCACTGGTAATGTTATGCGGTATGAAACTTGGAATTGCGGTTTAAGTACTTTGAAGTACTCCGAGCTCGGGACCTAAATACATAAGTTAAGGTCGGAGGTGTGTTATTACTAATATTAGTAATACTAATGATTTTATTTATGTTAAAATGTAACATAGTGTACTCGGCTTTTTAAAAGATGGTTTCTCGGTTTACAAGTTAAGGTTTCTATGTGGACTGATTTTACAAGTAGTTTTAGAAGTTGATTTTCTTATTTAAAAATGGTGATATAAGGTAATTCTTATTTTATATGTGAAGGTATATGTGTTGGAATTCTAAAAATATAATATTTGTAATTTATATTTTAAAAATGAATTTTATAGAATTAATTTACTATAAGTGGACTGTTTTGACTAATTTAGAGATTTATACCACTAAAAATAGTAAATTAACTAATTTAGACCTATCCTTTTGATATCTTACTCCAATCTAGTTATATTTTAGTTCTATAATTCGTTTTGCTCAGAAAACATAAGTTAAATACGTTTTCTATACAGTCTAAGTGACAACAGTTTTCAGTAAGTCCAAACCCATTGTCTAAATGTACAATGCCATATCTAAATCATTTCTTAAGCTTTTTACATGATTCCAAAGCCTAACATGTGATATTTTTAGTTCACTTTATAATGAAAATCTCCTAAGTTTTCATATCTAGACGTTGGTACTTCATTTTTGGTAAAACATGTGTGTTGGACAGATCTCGTCCAAATCAGTACCCATTAAAAGTAAAAATACAAAATAAATACTTAGACTACTTTATAATTCATGAGATTTTTATAGAAAGTCTAGGACTCATAAAAGTAAAACTTTAAGAATCTCAAAAATTCCAGTACCATAAGTGAGTATAAGTATTTTCTAAAAATTCCACCAAATGGAGACTGACTTGGTTCTTATGAAGGTTAAGGACTAACTAGTAAACTTAATATATTTTAGCTATATCCCTCTTCACTTTAAGTTTATTTTAGGTTGTTAAACATATGTAAAACATATTTTTAGTTACTTATGATCAAGATTAGAGTTAGCCATGTAATCATCATTGAATGTTTTTAACACTCTAGATTGAGCTTTTATACCCATTTCTCTTGAAAGTAACTTAGTAAGGAATAAAAGAAGTGTTATTAGTGATCATACCTAGAGAAATGATGATGTATAATTCAATGATGATGAACAATGAAGAAGGAAATGGCTGTAACTTAGAGAGGATTTAGTGAATGATTAAGATTAGTAAGTGAGTTTAAGAGTTAACAATTTGATCTTATGGGAATGATGATGATGTCGTGTAAGATGGAGGAGAACAGGAGGTTAATGAATAGTCAAACTTACTAGCTAATCATGCATGGAAATGACATGTCGATGTAATGTGGCTCCCATGCGATTAATCCTAATTAAGTATGATCTTCAAGTGTTGTAATAACTTAAAAGTGAACTAGTGACCTTATAATAATGATGATGGTGATTTCGTGGCATAAGGAGATCAAAAGAGAGGTATGACAAGCCAATTTCATGCAAGTTCATGCAATTGTGCCTAAGATCTTTAAGACACAAAGATATAATATAGATAAGTATGTTGCATGTGTTTAAGACAAGGCATAATCCTTGTAATGAAGATGGTGATTGACGATTTTGATGATGATTAAGGAAGATACTATGTTAATTTTGGCATTTAAATGTACATATACTTGTGTAGTTCATAAATGTATAAGTTTAGGTTTTAATTTGTAAGTTTAAGGTTTAGCAAGTAAGCTTATGCTAAGTTTAAATCAAAGTAAGTTAAGGTTGATTAAATTGAAACAATGACAAGTATAAGTTAATCAAAATTAAGTATGAGGGTGAATAAATTTTTAAGCGTACAAATGTCTTAACCTAAGGTTTAATATTTAAGTGAATTGGTTACAAGTTTTTAATCTATATACTTAGTTAGTAAGTTTACTAGTTAAGTTAATATATATATAAAGGTATGAATTACAAAATCTAAAGTTTATGGTGATGAGCTAGGGTTTTAAGTCATTATGCAAAATGTTATGAGACAATGTTTAGACAAGTAAGACCTAAACGCGACCTTAGAGTTATACAACTCTAAAAATAAATCAAGACATAAATCATTAATGTTACTCGTCAAGTCGAGAATTAAAATTTTAAGAAGTCAAACTAGACAACTTAAGTTGAAAAGCTAGGGTTATGACATTTTGCGACCATGAATTATTAATGAAACGAAACTATAGTCAAATATATTTGCGTTCAATATGAAATTTTAAAATAGAAACAATTATAGAGTTATGAATTGAGAGATATTAAAAAGTGTCACAAAATAATCGAACCATTAAACTAAGATGTCACTAAACGTGTAAGGATTTGTGGCTAGTGGGGATATATTAACCCAACAAATATTCACAGTGTACCTAAATAAAGTGTTACATAAAAAATAAGTATCAAAATGGTATTTAAATATACATAAGAGTTCAAATCCAAAGGTAATAATTATCGTAATTTCTAAAAGTTCAATATTCACCATTAGAAATTGCAAAACTACTTTTTTCGACGTCAATACTATTTCGAATGAAAGCATGCCTTCAGGAAGTCTTGATCATAGTGCCGTTATCTATTTTTCGTGCAAAAGTGGGTCCAATTTTCAACCAAATTTTTTTCTAGTACGTTGCCCACATAATTCGGCCCAATTATGTGGACAACGTAATGTGCTCAAAAATGTTTTTTGCGACCATGAATTATTAATGAAACGAAACTATAGTCAAATATATTTGCATTCGATATGAAATTTTAAAATAGAAACAATTATAGAGTTATGAATTGAGAGATATTAAAAATTGTCACAAAATAATCGAACCATTAAACCAAGATGTCACTAAACGTGTAAGGATTTGTAGCTAGTGGGGATATATTAACCCAAAAAATATTCACAATGTACCTAAAAAAAGTGTTACATAAAAAATAAGTATCAAAATGGTATTTAAATATGCATAAGAGTTCAAATCCAAAGGTAATAATTATCGTAATTTCTAAAAGTTCAATATTCATCTTTAGAAATTGCAAAACTACTTTTTTGGCGTCAAAACTATTTCTAATGAAAGCAAGCCTTTAAGAAGTCTTGATCATAGCATGGTTATCTATTCGTCGTGCGAAAGTGGGTCCAATTTTCAACCGAAGTTTTTTTAGGATGCTGGCCACATAATTCAGCCCAATTTTGTGGCCAACGTAATGTGCTCTAAAATGTATTTTGCGGCTATTAAACTATTGTCAAATATATTTGCATTAAATATGAATTTTAAAATAGAAACAATTATAGTGTTATGAATTGAGAGATATTAAAAAGTGTCATAAAATAATCGAACCATTAAACTAAGATGTCACTAAACATATAATGATTTGTTGCTAGTGGGGATATATTAACCCCAAAAATATTGACAATGTACAAAATAAGTATCAAAATAGTATTTAAATATGCATAAGAGTTCAAATCAAAAGGTAATACTTTTCGTAATTTCTAAAAGTTCAATATTCACCTTTAGAAATTGCAAAACTACTTTTTCAGCGTCAAAACTATTTCGAATGAAAGTAAGCCTTCATGAAGTCTTGATCATAGCATCGTTATCTATTCATCGTGCGAAAGTAGATCCAATTTTCAACTGAAGTTTTTTTAGCACGCTGGCCACATAATTCGGCCCAATTATGTGGCCAACGTAATTTTCTCAAAAATGTGTTTTGCGGCATAAATTATTTATGAAACGAAACTATAGTCAAATAAATTTGAATTCAATATGAAATTTTAAAATATAAACAATTATAGAGTTATGAGTTGAGCGATATTAAAAAGTGTCACAAAATAATCGAACCATTAAACCAATTTGTCCCTAAACGTGTAAGGATTTGTGGCTAGTGGGGATATATTAACCCCAAAAATATTCAGAATGTACCTAAATAAAATGTTACATAAAAAATACGTATCAAAAAGGTATTTAAATATGCATAAGAGTTCATATCCAAAGGTAATAAGTATCGTTATTTCTTAAATTTCAATATTCACCTTTAGAAATTGTAAAACTACTTTTTTCAGCATCAAAACTATTTCGAATAAAAGCAAGCCTTCAGGAACTCTTGATCATAGCGTCATTATCTATTCATCGTGCTAAAGTGGGTCCAATTTTCAACAGAAATTTTTTAGCACGCTGTCCACATAATTCGGCCCAATTATGTGGCCAACATAATGTACCCAAAAATGTGTTTTGAGGCCATGAATTATATACGAAACGAAACTATAGTCAAATATATTTGCTTTCAATATGAAATTTTAAAATAGAAACAATTACAGAGTTATGAATTGAGAGATATTAAAAAGTGTCACAAAATAATTAAACTTAAACCAAGATGTCACTAAACGTGTAAGGATTTGTGGCTAGCGGGGATATATTAACCCCAAAAATATTCACAATGTTCTTAATTAAAGTGTTACATAAAAAATAAGTATCAAAAAGGTATTTAAGTATGCATAAGAGTTCAAGTCCAAAGGTAATAATTATCGTAATTTCTAAAAGTTCAATATTCACCTTTAGAAATTGCAAAATTACTTTTTCAGCGTCAAAACTATTTCGAATGAAAGTAAGCCTTCAGGAAGTCTTGATCACAGTGGGGTTATCTATTCATCGTGCGAAAGTAGGTCCAATTTTCAACCGAGGTTTTTTTAGCACGCTGGCCACATAATTCGGCGCAATTATGTGGCCAACATAATGTGCTCAAAAATTTGTTTTGCGGCCATGAATTATTAATGAAACGAAACTATAGTCAAATATGTTTGCATTCAATATAAAATTTTAAAATAGAAACAACTATAGAGTTATGAATTGAGAGATATTAAAAAGTGTCACTAAATAATCGAATCATTAAACCAAAATGTCACTAAATGTGTAAGGATTTGTAGATAGTGGGGATATATTAACCCCAAAAATATTCACAATGTACCTAAATAAAGTGTTACATAAAAAATAAGTATCAAAAAGGTATTTAAAAATGCATAAGAGTTCAAATCCAAAGGTAATAATTCTCGTAATTTCTAAAAGTTCAATATTCACCTTTAGAAATTGAAAAACTACTTTTTCGGCATCAAAACTATTTCGAATGAAAGCATGCCTTCAGGAAATCTTGATCATAGCGTTGTTATCTATTCATCGTGCGAAAGTGGGTCCAATTTTCAACTGAAGTTTTTTTAGCACGCCGGCCACATTATTCGGTCCAATTATGTGGCCAACGTAATGTGCTCAAAAATGTGTTTTGTGGCCATGAATTATTAATGAAATGAAACTATAGTCAAATAAATTTGCATTCAATATGAAATTTTAAAATAAAAACAATTATAGAGTTATGAATTGAGAGATATTAAAAAGTGTCAAAAAATAACCGAACCATTAAACCAAGATGTCACTAAACGTGTAAGGATTTGTGGCTAGTGGGGATATACGAACTCACAAAATATTCACAATGTACCTAAATAAAATGTGAAATAGTTAATAAGTATCAAAATGGTATTTAAATATGCATAAGAGTTCAAATCCAAAGGTAATAATTATCGTAATTTCTAAAAGTTCAATAATCACCTTTAGAAATTGCAAAACTACTTTTTCGGAGTCAAAACTATTTCGAATGAAAGCAAGCCTTCAAGAAGTCTTGATCATAGTGTGGTTATCTATTCATCGTGCGAAAGTGGGTCCAATTTTCAACCGAAGTTTTTTTAGCACGCTGGCCACATAATTCGGCCCAATTATGTGGCCAACGTAATTTTCTCAAAAATGTATTTTGCGGCATAAATTATTTACGAAACAAAACTATAGTCAAATAAATTTGAATTCAATATGAAATTTTAAAATAGAAGCAATTATAGAGTTACGAGTTGAGCGATATTAAAAAGTGTCAAAAATAATCGAACCATTAAACCAAGATATCCCTAAACGTGTAAGGATTTGTGGCTAGTAGGAATATATTAACAACAAAAATATTCACAATGTACCTAAATAAAGTGTTACATAAAAAATAAGTATAAAAAAGATATTTAAATATGCATAAGAGTTCAAATTCAAAGATAATAATGACCGTAATTTCTAAAAGTTCAATATTCACCTTTAGAAATTGCAAAACTACTTTTTCAGCATCAAAACTATTTCGAATGAAAGCAAGCCTTCAGGAAGTCTTGATCATAGCGTCGTTATCTATTCATCGTGCGAAAGTGGGTCCAATTTTCAACCGAAGTTTTTTAGCACGCTGGACACATAATTCGGCCCAATTATGTGGCCAACGTAATTTTCTCAAAAATTTGTTTTGCGGCCATGAATTATTTACAAAACGAAACAATAGTCAAATATATTTTCATTCAATATGAAAATTTTAAAATAGAAACAATTATAGAGTTATGAATTGAGAGATATTAAAAAGTGTCACAAAATAATCGAACCATTAAACCAAGATGTCACTAAACATGTAAGGATTTGTGGCTAGTGGGGATATATCAACCCCAAGAATATTCACAATGTACCTAAATAAAGTGTTTCATAAAAATTAAGTATCAAAAGGGTATTTAAATATGCATAAGAGTTAAAATCTAAAGGTAATAATTATCGTAATTTCTAAAAATTCAATATTCACCTTTAGAAATTGCAAAACTACTTTTTTCGGTGTCAAAACTATTTCGAATGAAAGCAAGCCTTCAGGAAGTCTTGATCATAGCTTCGTTATCTATTCATCGTGCGAAAGTGGGTCCAATTTTTAACCGAAGTTTTTTACCACGCTGGCCACATAATTCGGCCCAATTATGTGGACAACGTAATGTGCTCAAAAATGTACTTTGCAGTCATGAATTATTTACGAAGTGAAACTATTGTCAAATATATTTGCATCCAATATAAAATTTTAGAATAGAAACAATTATATCGTTATGAATTGAGAGATATCAAAAAATGTCACAAAATAATCGAACCATTAAAACAAGATGTCACTAAATGTGTAAGGATTTGTGGATATTGGGGATATATTAACACCAAAAATATTCACAATGTACCTAAATAAAGTGTTACATAAAAAATAAGTATCAAAAAGGTATTTAAAATGCATAAGAGTTCAAATCCAAAGGTAATAATTATCGTAATTTCTAAAAGTTCAATATTCACCTTTAGAAATTGCAAAACTACTTTTTCGGAGTTAAAACTATTTCGAATGAAAGCAAGCCTTCAGAAAATCTTGATCATAGCGTTGTTATGTATTCATCGTGCGAAAGTGGGTCCAATTTTCAACCGAAGTTATTTTAGCACGCTGACCACATTATTCGGTCCAATTATGTGGCCAACGTAATGTGCTCAAAAATGTGTTTTGCGACCATGAATTATTAATGAAATGAAACTATAGTCAAATATATTTGCATTCAATATGAAATTTTAAAATAGAAACAATTATAGAGTTATGAATTGGGAGATATTAAAAAGTGTCACAAAATAATCGAACCATTAAAACAAGATGTCACTAAACGTGTAAAGATTTGTGGCTAGTGGGGATATATTAACCCAAAAATATTCGCAATGTACCTAAATAAAGTGTTACATAAAAAATAAGTATCAAAATGGTATTTAAATATGCATAAGTCTTTAAATCCAAAGGTAATAATTATCGTAATTTCTAAAAGTTCAATATTCACCTTTAAAATTTGCAAAACTACTTTTTCGGCATCAAAACTATTTCGAATGAAAGCAAGCCTCCAGGAAGTCTTGATCATAGCGTGGTTATCTATTCATCGTGCGAAAGTGGGTTCAATTTTCAACCGAAATTGTTTTAGCACGCTGGCCACGTAATTCGATCCAATTATGTGGCCAACGTAATGTCCTGAAAAATGTGTTTTACGGCCATGAATTATTTACGAAACAAAACTATAGTCAAATATATTTGCATTCAATATGAAATTTTAAAATAGAAAAAATTATAGAGTTATGAATTGAGAGATATTAAAAAGTGTCACAAAATAATCGAACCATTAAACCAAGATGTCACTAAATCTGTAAGGATTTGTGGCTAGTGGGATATATTAACCCCAAAAATATTCACAATGTACCTAAATAAAGTGTTGCATAAAGAATAAGAATCAAAAAGGTATTTAAATATGCATAATAGTTCAAATCCAAAGGTAATAATTATCATAATTTTTTAAAAGTTCAATATTCACCTTTAGAAATTGCAAAACTACTTTTTCAGCGTCAAAACTATTTTGAATAAAGCAAGCCTTCAGAAGTCTTGATCATAGAGTCATTATTTATTCATAGTGCGAAAGTGGGTTCAATTTTCAACCGAATATTTTTTAGCACGTTGGCCACATAATTCGGCCCAATTATATGGCCAACTTAATGTGCTCAAAAACATGTTTTGCGGCCATGAATTATTAATGAAACGAAACTATAGTCAAATATATTTTCATTTAATATGAAATTTTAAAATAGAAACAGTTATAGAGTTATGAATTGAGAGATATTAAAAAGTGTCACAAAATAATCGAACCATTAAACCAAGATGTGACTAAACGTGTAAGGATTTGTGGCTAGTGGGGATATATCAACCCAAAAAATATTCACAATGTACCTAAATAAAGTGTTACATAAAAAATAAGTATCAAAATGGTATTTAAATATGCATAAGTGTTCAAATTCAAAGGTAATAATTATCTTAATTTCTAAAAGTTCAATAATCACCTTTAGAAATTGCAAAACTACTTTTTCGGCGTCAAACCTATTTTGAATGAAAGCAAGCCTTCAAGAAGTCTTGATCATAGCATGGTTATCTATTCATCGTGCGAAAGTGGGTCCAATTTTCAGTCGAAATTTTTTAGCACGCTGGCCACATAATTTGGCCTAATTATGTGGCCAATGTAATGTGCTTAAAAATGTATTTTGCGACCATGAATTATTTACAAAACAAAACTATAGTCATATATATCTGCATTCAATATGAAAATTAAAAATAGAAACAATTATCGAGTTATAAATTGAGAGATATTAAAAAGTGTCACAAAATAATTGAACCATTATACCAAAATGTCACTAAACATGTAAGGATTTGTGGCTAGTGGGGATATATTAACACCAAAAATATTGACAATGTACCTAAGTAAAGTGTTACATAAAAAATAAGTATCAAAATGGTAATTAAATATGCATAAGAGTTCAAATCCAAAGGTAATAATTTGCGTAAAACTACGTTTTCAGCTTCAAAACTATTTCGAATGAAAGCAAGCCTTCAGGAAGTCTTGATCATTGTGTCGTTATCTATTCATCGTGTGAAAGTGGATCCAATTTTCAACCGAATCCAATTTTCAACCGAAGTTTTTTAGCACGCTGGCCACATAATTCGGCCCAACTATGTGGCCTACGTAATATTCTCATAAATGTGTTTCGCGGCATGAATTATTTACGAAATGAAACTGTAGTCAAATATATTTGCATTCAATATAAAATTTTAAAATAGAAACAATTATAGAGTTTGCCCACATAATTCGGCCCAATTATGTGGCCAAAGTAATGTGATCAAAAATGTGTTTTGCGACCATGAATTATTAACGAAACGAAACTATAGTTAAATATATTTGCATTTAATATTGAATTTTAAAATAGAAACAATTATAGAGTTATGAATTGAGAGATATTAAAAAGTGTCGCAAAATAATCGAACCATTAAACCAAGATGTCACTAAACGTGTAAGGATTTATGGGTAGTGGGGATATATTAACCCAAAAATATTCACAATGTACCTAAATAAAGTGTTACATAAAAAATAAGTATCAAAATGATATTTAAATATGCATAAGAGTTCAAATCCAAAGGTAATAATTATTGTAATTTCTAAAAGTTCAATATTCACCTTTAGAAATTGCATAACTATTTTTTTCGGCGTAAAAACTATTTCGAATCAAAGCAAGCTTTCAAGTAGTCTTGATCATAGCGTCGTTATCTATTCATCGTGCGAAAGTGGTCCAATTTTCAACCGAATGTTTTAGCACGCTGGCTTCTTAATTCGGTCCAATTATGTGGCCAACGTAATGTGCTCAAAAATGTGTTTTGCGACCATGAATTATTAATGAAACGAAACTATAGTCAAATATATTTGCATTCAATATGAAATTTTAAAATAGAAACAATTATAGAGTTATGAATTGAGAGATATTAAAAAGTGTCACAAAAAAATTGAACCATTAAACCAAGATGTCACTAAACGTGTAAGGATTTATGGCTAGTGGGGATACATGAACCCAAAAAATATTCACATCGTACCTAAATAAAGTGTTACTTAAAAAATAAGTATCAAAACGGTATTTAAATATGCATAAGAGTTCAAATCCAAAGGTAATAATTAACGTAATTTCTAAAAGTTCAATATTCACCTTTAGAAATTGCAAAACTACTTTTTTGGTGTCAAAACTATTTCGAATGAAAGCAAGCCTTCAGGAAGTCTTGATCATAGCGTGGTTATCTATTCATCGTGCGAAAGTGGGTCCAATTTTAAATCGAAATTTTTTAGCACGTTGGCCACATAATTCGGCCCAATTATGTGGCCAACGTAATTTGCTCAAAATGTGTTTTGCGGCCATTAATTATTTACGAAACGAAACTATAGTCAAATAGATTTGCATTCAATATGAAATTTTAAAATAGAAACAATTATAGAGTTATGAATTGAGAGATATTAAAAAGTGTCACAAAATAATCGAACAATTAAACCAAGATGTCACTAAACATGTAAGGGTTTGTGGCTAGTGGGGATATATTAACCCCAAAAATATTGACAATGTACCTAAATAAAGTGTTAAATAAAAAATAAGTATCAAATGGTATTTAAATATACATAAGAGTTCAAATCCAAAGGTAATAATTATCGTAATTTTTAAAAGTTCAATATTCACCGTTAGAAATTGCAAAACTACTTTTTCAGCGTCACAACTATTTCGAATGAAAGCAAGCCTTCAGGAAGTCATGATCATAGTGTCGTTATCTATTCATCGTGCGAAAGTGGGTCCAATTTTTAACTGAAGTTTTTTTAGCACGCTGGCCACATAATTCGACCCAATTATGTGGCCAACGTAATTTTCTCATAAATGTATTTTGCGGCATGAATTATTTACAAAACGAAACAATAGTCAAATATATTTGCATTCAAAATTAAATTTTAAATTAGAAATAATTATAGAGTTATGAATTGAGAGATATTAAAAAGTGTCACAAAATAATCGAACCATTAAACCAAGATATCACTAAACGTGTAAGGATTTGTGGCTAGCGGGGATATATTAACCCCAAAAATATTCACAATGTACATAAATAAAGTGTTACATAAAAAATAAGTATCAAAAAGGTATTTAAATAAGCATAAGAGTTCAAATCCAAAGGTAATAATTATCGTAATTTCTAAAAGTTCAATATTCACCTTTAGAAATTGCAAAATTACTTTTTCAGTGTCAAAACTATTTCGAATGAAAGCAAGTCTTTAAGAAGTCTTGATCATAGCGTCGTTAAATATTCATCGTGCGAAAGTGGGTCCAATTTTTAACTGATGTTTTTTTAGCACGCTGGCCACATAATTCGGCCCAATTATGTGGCAAACGTAATGTGCTCAAAAATGTGTTTTGCGACCATGAATTATTAATGAAACGAAACTATAGTCAAATATATTTGCATTAAATATGAAATTTTAAAATAGGAACAATTATAAAGTTATGAATTGAGAGATATTAAAAATTGTCACAAAATAATCGAACTATTAAACCAAGATCTAACTAAACGTGTAAGAATTTGTGGCTAGTGGGGATATATTAACCCAAAAAATATTCACAATGTACCTAAATAAAGTGTTACATAAAAAAAAAGTATCAAAATGGCATTTAAATAAGTATAAGAGTTCAAATCCAAAGGTAATAATTATCGTAATTTCTAAAAGTTCAATATTCACCTTTAGAAATTGCAAAACTACTTTTTCGGCATCAAAACTATTTCGAATGAAAGGATGCCTTCTGGAAGTCCTGATCATAGCGTGGTTATCTATTCATCGTGCGAAAGTGGGTCCAATTTTCAACCGAAGTTTTTTTAGCACGCTGGCCACATAATTCGGCCCAATTATGTGGCCTACGTAATTTTCTCAAAAATGTGTTTTGCGGCATGAATTATTTACAAAATGAAACTATTGTCAAATATATTTTCATTCAATATAAAATTTTAAAATAGAAACAATTATAGAGTTATGAATTAAGAGATATTAAACAGTGTCGCAAAATAATCGAACCATTAAACCAAGATGTAACTAAACATGTAAGGATTTGTGGCTAGTGGGGATATATTAACCCCAAAAATATTCAAATGTACCTAAATAAAGTGTTACATAAAAAATAAGCATCAAAAAGGTATTTAAATATGCATATGAGTTCAAATCTAAAGCTAATAATTATCGTAATTTCTAAAAGTTCAATATTCACCTTTAGAAATTGCAAAACAACTTTTTTTGGCATCAATACTATTTCAAATGAAAGAAAGCCTTCAGGAAGTCTTGATCAAAGCATCGTTATCTATTCATCGTGCGAAAGTGGGTGAATTTTCAACTGAAGTTTTTTTAGCACGCTGGCCACATAATTCGGCCCAATTATGTGGCCAAAGTAATGTGATCAAAAATGTGTTTTGCGACCATGAATTATTAAAGAAACGAAACTATAGTTAAATATATTTGTATTCAATATGGAATTTTAAAATAGAAACAATTATAGAGTTATGAATTGAGAGATATTAAAAAGTGTCGCAAAATAATCGAACCATTAAACCAAGATGTCACTAAACATGTAAGGATTTATGGGTAGTGGGGATATATTAACCCCAAAAATATTCACAATGTACCTAAATAAATTGTTACATAAAAAATAAGTATGAAAATGATATTTAAATATGCATAAGAGTTCAAATCCAAAGGTAATAATTATCGTAATTTCTAAAAGTTCAATATTCACCTTTAGAAATTGCACAACTATTTTTTTCGGCGTAAAAACTATTTCGAATCAAAGCAAGCTTTCAAGTAGTCTTAATCATAGCGTCGTTATCTATTCATCGTGCGAAAGTGGGTCCAATTTTCAACCGAATGTTTTAGCACGCTGGCTTCTTAATTCGGTCCAATTATGTGGCCAACGTAATGTGCTCAAAAATGTGTTTTGCGACCATGAATTATTAATGAAACGAAACTATAGTCAAATATATTTGCATTCAATATGAAATTTTAAAATAGAAACAATTATAGAGTTATGAATTGAGAGATATTAAAAAGTGTCACAAAAAAATCGAACCATTAAACCAAGGTGTCACTAAACGTGTAAGGATTTGTGGCTAGTGGGGATACATGAACCCAAAAAATATTCACATCGTACCTAAATAAAGTGTTATTAAAAAAATAAGTATCAAAATGATATTTAAATATGCATAAGAGTTCAAATCCAAAGGTAATAATTATCGTAATTTCTAAAAGTTCAATATTCACCTTTAGAAATTGCAAAACTACTTTATTGGCATCAAAACTATTTCGAATGAAAGCAAGCCTTCAGGAAGTCTTGATCATAGCATGGTTATCTATTCATCGTGCGAAAGTTGGTCCAATTTTAAATCGAAATTTTTTAGCACGTTGGCCACATAATTCGGCCCAATTATGTGGCCAACGTAATGTGCTCAAAATGTGTTTTGCGGCTATTAAATATTTACGAAACGAAACTATAGTCAAATAGATTTGCATTTAATATGAAATTTTAAAATAGAAACAATTATAGAGTTATGAATTGAGAGATATTAAATGTACATAAGAGTTCAAATCCAAAGGTAATAATTATCGTAATTTTTAAAAGTTCAATATTCACCGTTAGAAATTGCAAAACTACTTTTTTAGCGTCACAACTATTTCGAATGAAAGCAAGCCTTCAGGAAGTCATGATCATAGTGTCGTTATCTATTCATCGTGCGAAAGTGGTTCCAATTTTCAACTGAAGTTTTTTTAGCACGCTGGCCACATAATTCGACCCAATTATGTGGCCAACGTAATTTTCTCATAAATGTATTTTGCGGCATGAATTATTTACAAAACGAAACAATAGTCAAATATATTTGCATTTAAAATAAATTTTAAAATAGAAATAAATATAGAGTTATGAGTTGAGAGATATTAAAAAGTGTTACAAAATAATCGAACCATTAAACCAAGATATCACTAAACGTGTAAGGATTTGTGGCTAGCGGGGATATATTAACCCCAAAAATATTCACAATGTACCTAAATAAAGTGTTACATAAAAAATAAGTATCAAAAAGGTATTTAAATAAGCATAAGAGTTCAAATCCAAAGGTAATAATTATCGTAATTTCTAAAAGTTCAATATTCACCTGTAGAAATTGCAAAATTACTTTTTCAGTGTCAAAACTATTTCGAATGAAAGCAAGCCTTCATAAAGTCTTGATCATAGCGTCGTTATATATTCATCGTGGGAAAGTGGGTCCAATTTTTAACCGAAGTTTTTTTAGCACGCTGGCCACATAATTCGGCCCAATTATGTGGCAAGCGTAATGTGCTCAAAAATGTGTTTTGTTACCATGAATTATTAATGAAACGAAACTATAGTCAAATATATTTGCCTTAAATATGAAATTTTAAAATAGGAACAATTATAGAGTTATAAATTGAGAGATATTAAAAAGTGTCACAAAATAATCGAACTATTAAACCAAGATCTAACTAAACGTGTAAGGATTTGTGGCTAGTGGGGATATATTAACCCAAAAAATATTCACAATGTACCTAAATAAAGTGTTACATAAAAAATAAGTATCAAAATGGTATTTAAATATGCATAAGAGTTCAAATCCAATGGTAATAATTATCGTAATTTCTAAAATTTCAATATTCACCTTTAGAAATTGCAAAACTACTTTTTTGGCGTCAAAACTATTTCGAATGAAAGCAAGCCTTCAGGAAGACTTGATCATAGCGTCGTTTTTTATTCATCGTGCGAAAGTGGGTCAATTTTCAACTGATATTTTTTTAGCACGCTGGCCACATAATTCGGCCCAATTATGTGGCCAAAGTAATGTGCTCAAAAATGTGTTTTGCGACCATGAATTATTAACGAAACAAAAATATAGTTAAATATATATGCATTCAATATCAAATATTAAAATATAAACAATTATAGAGTTATGAATTGAGAGATATTAAAAAGGGTCATAAAATAATCGAACCATTAAACCAAGATGTCACTAAACGTGTAAAGGATTTGTGGCTATTGGGGATATATTAACCCCAAAAATATTCACAATGTACCTTAATAAAGTGTTACATAAAAAATAAGCATCAAAAAGGTATTTAAATATGCATAAGAGTTCAAATCCAAAGGTAATAATTATCGTAATTTCTAAAAGTTCAATATTCACCTTTAGAAATTGCAAAACTACTTTTTTCGGCGTCAATACTATTTCGAATAAAAGCAAGCCTTCAGGAAGTCTTGATCATAGCGTCGTTATCTATTCATCGTGCGAAAATGGGTCCAATTTTCAACCGAAGTTTTTTTTAGCACGTTGCCCACATAATTCGGCCCTATTATGTGGACAACGTAATGTGCTCAAAAATGTGTTTTGCTACCATGAATTATTAATGAAACGAAACTATAGTCAAATATATTTGCATTCAATATGAAATTTTAAAATAGAAACAATTATAGAGTTATGAATTGCGAGATATTAACAAGTGTCACAAAATAATCGAACCATTAAACCAAGATGTCACTAAACGTGTAAAGATTTGTGGCTAGTGGGGATATATTAACCCCAAAAATATTCACAATGTACCTAAATATAGTGTTACATAAAATAATAAGTATCAAAATGATATTTAAATATACATAAGAGTTCAAATCCAAAGGTAATAATTATCGTAATTTCTAAAAGTTCAATATTCACCTTTAGAAATTGCAAAACTACTTTTTCGGCATCAAAACTATTTCGAACGAAAGAAATCCTTCAGGAAGTCTTGATCATAGCTTCGTTATATATTCATCGTGCGAAAGTGGGTCCAATTTTTAACCGAAGTTTTTTTAGCACGATGGCCACATAATTCGGCCCAATTATGTGGTAAACGTAATGTGCTCAAAAATGTGTTTTGCGACCATGAATTATTAATGAAATGAAACTAAAGCCAAATATATTTGCATTCAATATGAAATTTTATATAGAAACAATTATAGAGTTATGAATTGAGAGATATTAAAAAGTGTCACAAAATAATCGAACCATTAAACTAACATGTCAATAAACGTGTAAGGATTTGTGGCTAGCAGGAATATATTAACCCAAAAAATATTCACAATGTATCTAAATAAAGTGTTACATAAAAAATAAGTATCAAAATAGTATTTAAATATACATAAGAGTTCAAATCCAAAGGTAATAATTATCGTAATTTCTAAAAGTTCAATATTCACTTTTAGAAATTGCAAAACTACTTTTTTGGCATTAAACATATTTTGAATGAAAGAAAACCTTCAGGAAGACTTGATCATAGCGTCGTTTTTTATTCATCGTGCGAAATTGGGTCAATTTTCAACTGAAGTTTTTTTAGCACGCTGGCCACATAATTCGGCCCAATTATGTAGCCAAAGTAATGTGCTCAAAAATGTGTTTTGCGACCATGAATTATTAACGAAACGAAAATATAGTTAAATATATTTGCATTCAATATGAAATTTTAAAATATAAACAATTATAGAGTTATGAATTGAGAGATATTAAAAAGTATCATAAAATAATCGAACCATTAAATCAAGATGTCACTAAACGTGTAAAGGATTTGTGGCTAGTGGGGATATATTAACCCCAAAAATATTCACAATGTACCTAAATAAAGTGTTACATAAAAAATAAGCATCAAAAAGGTATTTAAATATGCATAAGAGTTCAAATCCAAAGGTAATAATTATCATAATTTCTAAAAGTTCAATATTCACCTTTAGAAATTGCAAAACTACTTTTTTGGCGTCAATACTATTTCGAATAAAAGTAAGCCTTCAGGAAGTCTTGATCATAGCGTCGTTATCTATTCATCGTGCAAAAATGGGTCCAATTTTCAACCGAAGTTTTTTTAGCACGCTGCCCGCATAATTCGCCCCAATTATGTGGACAACATAATGTGCTCAAAAATGTGTTTTGCGACCATGAATAATTAATGAAACGAAACTATAGTCAAATATATTTGCATTAAATATGAAATTTTAAAATAGGAACAATTATAGAGTTATGAATTGAGAGATATTAAAAAGTGTCTCCAAATAATCGAACTATTAAACCAAGATCTAACTAATCGTGTAAGGATTTGTGGCTAGTGGGGATATATTAAACCAAAAAATATTCACAATGTACCTAAATAAAGTGTTACATAAAAAATAAGTATCAAAATGGTATTTAGATATGCATAAGAGTTCAAATCCAAAGGTACTAATTATCGTAATTTCTAAAAGTTCAATATTCACTTTTAGAAATTGCAAAACTACTTTTTTGGTGTCAAGACTATTTCGAATGAAAGCAAGCCTTTTAGAAGTCTTGATCATAGCGTGGTTATCTATTCATCGTGCGAAAGTGGGTCCAATTTTCAACCGAAGTTTTTTTTAGCACACTGGCCACATAATTCGGCCTAATTATGTGGCCAACGTAATGTGCTCAAAAATGTGTTTTGCGGCCATTAATTATTTACGAAACAAAACTATTGTCAAATATATTTGCATTCAATATGAAATTTTAAAATAGAAACAATTATAGAGTTATGAATTGAGAGATATTAAAAAGTGTCATAAAATAATCGAAAAATTAAACCAAGATGTCACTAAAACGTGCAAGGATTTGTGGCTAGTGGGGATATATTAACCCCAAAAATATTCACAATGTACATAAATAAATGTTACATAAAAAATAAGTATCAAAATGGTATTTAAATATGAATAAGAGTTTAAATCCAAAAGTAATAATTATCGTAATTTCTAAAAGTTCATTATTCACATTTACAAATTGCAAAACTACTTTTTCGGCGTCAAAAATATTTCAAATGGAAGCAAGCCTTCAGGATGTCTTGATTGTAGCATTGTTTTTTATTCATCGTGCGAAAGTGGGTCAATTTTCAACTTAGCACGCTGGCCACATAATTCGGCCCAATTATGTGGCCAACGTAATGTGCTCAAAAATATGTTTTGCGACAAGGAATTATTAACGAAACGAAACTATAGTTAAATATATTTGCATTCAATATGAAATTTTAAAATAGAAACAATTATAGAGTTATGAGTTGAGAGATATTAAAAAGTATCACAATATAATCGAACTATTAAACCAAGATGTCACTAAACATGTAAAGATTTGTGGCTAGTGGGATATATTAACCCTAAAAATATTCACAATATACCTAAATAAAGTGTTACATAAAAAATAAGTATCAAAATGGTATTTAAATATGCATAAGAGTTCAAATCCAAAGGTAATAATTATCGTAATTTCTAAAAGTTCAATATTCACCTTTAGAAATCGGAAAACTACTTTTTTCGACGTCAAAACTATTTCGAATGAAAGCAAGCCTTCAGGAAGTCTTGATCATAGCTTCGTTATATATTCATCGTGCGAAAGTGGGTCCAATTTTCAACCGAAGTTTTTTAGTACGCTGGCCACATAATTCGGCCCAATTATGTGGCCAACGTAATGTGCTCAAAAATGTGTTTTGCTGCCATAAATTATTAATGAAATGAAACTATAGTCAAATATATTTGTATTCAATATGAAATTTTAAAATAGAAACAATTATAGAGTTATGAATTAAGAGATATTAAATAGTGTCACAGAATAATCGAACCATTAAACCAAGATATCACTAAACGTGTAAGGATTTGTGACTAGTGGGGATATATTAACCCAAAAAATATTCACAATGTACATAAATAAAGTGTTACATAAAAAATAAGTAACAAAATGGTATTTTAATATGCATAAGAGTTCAAATCCAAAGGTAATAATTATCGTAATTTCTAAAAGTTCAATATTCACCTTTAGAAATTGAAAAATTACTTTTTTAGCGTCCAAACTATTTCAAATGAAAGCATGCCTTCAGGAAGTCTTCATCATAGCGTGTTTATCTATTCATTATACGAAAGTAGGTTCAATTTTCAACCGAAGTTTTTTTAGCACGCAGGCCACATAATTCGGCGCAATTATGTGGCCAACATAATGTGCTCAAAAATGTGTTTTGCGTCCATGAATTATTAATGAAACGAAAATTGTGACGACCCAAAAATTTTTGACCAAATTTAAACTTAATCTTATTATATGATTCCGACACGATAAGCAAAGTCTGTAAGGTTGAGTCTCAAAAAGTTTGAACTGTTTTATATATTTAATTGACCTACGACTGCTCTCGACGATTCACGAATAAGTAATTGTAAATAGATATATGTGTGTATATACATATATATAGATATAAATAATAATTGAAAATATAATTTGAAATATTATATGTTGTTGATATTAAAATTAGTTATGTAAAATAAAATAAAAATATGATATTATGAAAATTATTATTTAAAACACATACATATAAATAAAATATATAGAATATATATTTTGTGATTTCGAAGTTATTTAGTAAACAACGGTAACGCTAAATTGTAATTCGATTGATAATAAATGAGTTAAAAAGAACTTATGTGATTTTAAAATGAACGGTGATTCGAAAATGAGTTATATAAAATATAGGCTTATTAAAAATATATTTAGGAACTATTTATTGAGTTTTAAATTTTTTATATTTTACTTAGGGTTGGAAGGGAATAATTAATGTAATTTTTATTTAATAGTTAATGCTCGAATTTTATACCATAATGACTAAAATAAATAAATATAGTTAATTTAAAAATATGGGATTTTTCTGAACACTTTTATCTGCCACTGAATCATCAACGGAGCACGAAATACTATTCCTAATAAAACTGTCGGTAGAAAACACCAAATTAAATGGCTGCTAACTATTCTTAATTGATTACTTGATTGATTGATTACTGTGTGCGTAGTATTAAGAATGATAAAGATTAATGTTTTGTTTTCTTCTCACCTTATTAAGTCTTAGGGAGTATATATAATATACATAAACATGCTTATTGATTTCACACATTAACCCACCCAAGAATCACTATACCACTACCTTTATATTTCTTTTCTTTCTTTTTTTGTTAACCCACATTATCACCACAACCGATGACCAACCATGAACACCATCGAGCACATCAAGAATAACCATGATCAATCTCACCATCGTGTAACCAAGAATGTTCCAACAATTAACTATCTCTCCCTCTCCCATCTCTTGATTGTAAACCGCCACCATTGCCATCATCTTTAACATACAATACTCGACCATCTCCTTCACCCTCTAAGATCACAACCCACCATCAATCAATCACCAACAAACTATTACGAACTGTTACACTTACCCGATCATACTACTACTTGTCGACCTTACAACAAGCCCACATGCAAACCATAACCATCGACTTTACTGATGCTATTCTGTTTCGGTTGTTCAGCCCAACCCAACACCATTATTATCTTCATCGAGAAGTACCACCTACAGCCTGTACATTCCTGTTTTGTTCGCAGAAATACCACCCAACACAATCGTAAACAGCTAAGACTGCTGCAGTTGGTGTTTTTCTTTGTAACCCAAAACACACGATGATGATAATTGAAGATGGGAATGAGAGTGATGATGAACAATGAATTAGTACTGCCTCCTTAGTTGCTTCTGTATACATGTTAAATTGTAACCCATTTGCTAAGTGTTAAGTCAATAAAGTGAATAGATTGTGTGTTCCTTTTCTTCTTTTTCTTTGGCCGACAACCACCACAAACCCATTTTTATCACCACTAAACACCCATGTTTACTTTTTGATCGAAACCCTCTAGATTAATGATGCTGATGATGTGGCGAAGAACGATGATGTGGGCAGACTGAAGAGGTTATGGAATCTACCAAAAACAACGGTCACTAGTTTTAATCCGGCTACTAGATATCTTACTCCTATAGGTATACATAAATGCATATACATGTGTATATCTTGTATATTAAATTTTTAATATTTTAACTGTATATATATGTTATATGTATTTTTAATAGAATTGATGAGATAAAGTTTAGACTTGAATATATAGGGAACGTGTATACATATTCAGGAAGTAGAAATTGAAGACTAATGATATTAGTTTGATGATCAGCTGATCGTATTAACTAATGTCTTTGAACTTACAATTATTATCATGTTTTGTTTCTAGTTTGAGAAATTATTCAAATTTTTTAGTGAGGAAGATGATAAACAGACTCATACTTATTAAATAAATAATCGTGCGAGATATAACAAGAAAGTAAGTAATGGTTCAGTGGTTTTGTAGCATGGTTGTTAAACTAGAGGTCATGGGTTCGAATCTAGATGACTGCAAATATTTTTATCAAAATAAAAAAAATCGAATTGGGCTACGGTTGGGCTCTTAGAAGGCTAGAAACAGGAAACAGAAAAGAAAATGGGCTATATAAATTTAACAGTTAAATTAAACAGAAAGACACAAGGTAGAGTAATGTTTGAGGGGGTTTGGTTTAACCAAGAGGTCTCGAGTTCGAGCCCGGGCGGAGACACTTTATTTTCTTTTTGGAAAAGCTTGTGAGGTAGTTATTATTATTATTATTATTATTATTATTATTATTATTATTATTATTATTATTATTATTATTATTATTATTATTATTATTATTATTATTATTATTATTATTATTTTTATTATTATTATTATTATTATTGTTATTACTAGTATTAAGTATTATTAGTATCATTTTTATTAGTAATATTATTATTATAATTATTATTACTGGTATCATACTATTAGTATTATTATTAATATAATCATTTAAATATCTATTAAAACTATAATTATTATTAAACTTACTATTATTATTAAAAATATTATTTTTGCTAAAACTATCATTTTTACTTTATCACTATTAGTAAAACTATCATTTTTATTAAAATTACTATTATTACTATCATTATTATTATTATTATTATTATTATCCTTAATCTAGTAATACTAAAATTATTAATTTTACAAAACCAAAGATATATATATATATATATATATATATATATATATATATATATATATATATATATATATATATATATATATATATATATATATATATATATATATATAAGTATATTTATTACACAAAGTATACTAATATTACATAAAATTATGTTTTTTTAACTAATATTATTGATATAACAATAAATATCAAATAAAGTTTCATAATGTATTATAAGTATTAATAAAATTAAATATAAGAATATTAATCTTAATACATAACAACATATATAAACTTAATTGATTTATATTATAATGTGTTAATATATATACTTGATATAGGTTCGTGAAGTCGAGTCCAACCTTGCATTGTTCAGTTCAGTCGAACGAATATTTTTACTACAAAATATCGTATTGTTAGTTCATTTGATTCCCTTTTACTCTTTATATTTTTGGGACTGAGAATACATGCGCTGTTTTTATAACTGCTTTATTAAATGCTCTTGAAATATATTTTGAACTGCGAATACATGAAATGCTTTTATAAATATTTGATGAGATAGACACAAGCAAAACATTTCTCGAATGAATTATTATGCAGACAGAAGTTCTGTGGATTATACAGACGAGATGTTCTGTTTTGGGGATATTATTGATGTGCATTATATGTTAAGGTCGGTTACCATGTTGAGCAATAAAATCGAAATTAATGTTATGTATCGAGAGAATGATTTTTATATACAGGTTATGTGTATTAGTTTTGTGCACGAGATATGTGCACGATTATAAAAAAAAATCGCGAGGCAACCTACGGGGGAGAAAAGGATACGGACCTACTCTTCTAAGCATTATGAAAAATGGTTTCGTACACGAGATAGGTGTACTGTATTTGAATCTTGTGGTCTATCAAAATGATGAATTTTATAGTTTAGGATAAACTTATGAACTCACCAACCTTTTGGTTGACACTTTAAAGTATGTTTATTCTCAGCTATGAAAGAAATCTTTCGCTGTGCATTTGCTCATTTAGAGATATTAGTTGGAGTCATTCATGACATATTTCAAAAGACGTTGCATTCGAGTCGTTGAGTTCATCAAGATTATTGTTAACTCAATTATTGTTGGATATGTTATGAAATGATATGCATGCCATCAATTTTCGATGTGATAAAAGTTCGTCTTTTAAAAACGAATGCAATGTTTGTAAAATGTAACATTTAGAGGTCAAATACCTCACAATGAAATCAATTGATATGAATAGTTTATAATTGATATGAACGGGTCCTTTCAAAAATATAGTCAAATATGTTTGCATTCAATATGAAATTTTAAAATAGAAACAATTATAGAGTTATGAATTGAGAGATATTAAAAAGTGTCACAAAATAATCGAACCATTAAACCAAGATGTCACTAAACGGGTAAGGATTTGTGGCTAGTGGGGATATATTAAGCCAAAAAATATTCACAATGTAACTAAATAAAGTGTTACATAAAAAATAAGTATCAAAATGGTATTTAAATATGCATAAGAGTTCAAATCCAAAAGTAATAATTATCGTAATTTCTAAAAGTTCGATAATCACCTTTAGAAATTGCAAAACTATTTTTTTGGCGACAAAACTATTTCGAATGGAAGCAAGCCTTCGGGAAGCAAGCCTTCGGGAAGTCTTGATCATAGCGTCGTTATCTATTCATCGTGCGAAAGTGGGTCAATTTTCAACTGAAGTTTTTTAGCACGTTGGCCACATAATTCGGCCCAATTATGTGGCCAACGTAATGTGCTCAAAAATTTGTTTTGCGGCCATGAATTATTAACAAAATGAAACTATAGTTAAATATATTTGCATTCAATATGAAATTTTAAAATAGAAACAATTATAGAGTTATGAATTGAGAGATATTAAAAAGTGTCACAAAATAATCGAACCATTAAACCACGATGTCACTAAACGTGTAAGGATTTGTGGCTAGTGAGGATATATTAACCTCAAAGATATTTACAACGTACCTAAATAAAGTGTTACATAAAAATAAATATCAAAATAGTATTTAAATATGCATAAGAGATTAAATCCAAAGGTAATAATTATCGTAATTTCTAAAAGTTTAAAATTCACCTTTAGAAATTGCAAAATTACTTTTTCATCGTCAAAACTATTTCGAATGAAAGAAAGACTTCAGGAAGTCTTGATCATAGCGTGGTTATCAATTCATCTTGCAAAAGTAGGTCCAATTTTCAACCGAAGTTTTTTTAGCACGGTGTCCACATAATTTGGCGCAATTATATGGCCAACATAATGTGCTAAAAAATGTGTTTTGCGGCCATGAATTATTAATGAAACGAAACTATAGTCAAATATGTTTTCATTCATTATGAAATTCTAAAATAGAAACAATTATAGAGTTATGAATTCAGAGATATTAAAAAGTGTCACAAAATAATCGAACCATTAAGTCAAGATGTCACTAAACGTGTAAGGATTTGTGGCTAGTGGGGATATATTAACCCAAAAAATATTCACAATGTACCTAAATAAAGTGTTACATAAAAAATAAGTATCAAAATGTTATTTAAATATGCATAAGAGTTCAAATCCAAAGGTAATAATTATCGTAATTTCTAAAAGTTCAATATTCACCTTTAGAAATTACAAAACTACTTTTTCGGTGTCAAAATTATTTCGAATGAAAGCAAGCCTTCATGTAGTCTTGATCATAGCGTGGTTATCTATTCATCGTGCAAAAGTGGGTCAATTTTCAACTGAAGTTTTTTTTAGAACGCTGGCCATATAATTCGGCCCAATTATGTGGCCAACGTAATGTGCTCAAAAATGTGTTTTGCGCCAATGAATTATTAATGAAACGAAAATATAGTTAAATATATTTACATTCAATATGAAATTTTAAAATAGAAACAATTATAGAGTTATGAATTGAGAGATATTAAAAAGTGTCACAAAATAATCGAACCATTAAACCAAGATGTCACTAAACGTGTAAGGATTTGTGGCAAGTGGGGATATATTAACCCTAAAAATATTCACAATGCACCTAAATAAAGTGTTACATAAAATATAAGTATCAAAATGGTATTTAAATATGCATAAGAGTTCAAATCCAAAGGTAATAATTATCGTAATTTCTAAAAGTTCAATATTCACCTTTAGAAATTGCAAAATTACTTTTTCAGCGTCAAAACTATTTCGAATGAAAGCAAGCCTTCAGGAAGTCTTGATCATAGCGTGGTTATCTATTCATCGTGCGGAAGTAGGTTCAATTTTCAACCGAAGTTTTTTTAGCACGCTGGCCACTTAATTCGGCGCAATTATGTGGCCAACATAATGTGCTCAAAAATATGTTTTGCGGCCATGAATTTTTAATGAAACAAAAATATAGTCAAATATGTTTGCGTTCAATAAGAAATTTTAAAATGGAAACACTTATAGAGTTATGAAATGAGATATATTAAAAAGTGTCACAAAATAATTGAACCATTAAACCAAGATGTCACTAAACGTGTAAGGATTTGTGGCTAGTGGGGATATATTAACCCAAAAAATATTCAAAATGTAACTAAATAAAGTGTTACATAAAAAATTAGTATCAAAATGGTATTTAAATATGCATGAGAGTTCAAATCCAAAGGTAACAATTATCGTGATTTCTAAAAGTTCAATATTCACCTTTAGAAATTGTAAAACTACTTTTTTGGCGTCAAAACTATTTTGAATGAAAGCAAGCCTTCAGGAAGTCTTGATCATAGCATGGTTATCTATTCATCGTGCGAAAGTGGGTTCAATTTTCAACCGAAGTTTTTTTAACACGCTGGCCACATAATTCCACCCAATTATGTGGCCAACGTAATGTCCTTAAAATGTGTTTTGAGGCCATGAATTATTAATGAAACGAAACTATAGTTGAATATATTTACATTCAATACGAAATTTTAAAATAGAAACAATTACAGAGTTATGAATTGAGAGATATTAAAAAGTGTCACAAAATAATCGAACCATTAAACCAAGATGTCACTAAACGTGTAAGAATTTTTGGCTAGTGGGGATATATTAGCCCCAAAAATATTCACAATGTACATAAATAAAGTGTTACATAAAACATAAGTATTAAAATGGTATTAAATATGCATAAGAGTTCAAATCCAAAAGTAATAATTATCGTAATTTTAAAAGTTCAATATTCACCTTTAGAAATTGCAAAACTACTTTTTCGGCGTCAAAACTATTTCGAATGGAAGCAAGCCTTCAGGAAGTCTTGATCATAGCGTCATTATCTATTCATCATGCGAAAGTGGGTCAATTTTCAACGGAAGTTTTTTTAGCACGCTGGCCACATAATTCGGCCCAATTTTGTGGCCAACGTAATGTGCTTAAAAATGTGTTTTGCGGCCATGAATTATTAACGAAACGAAACTATAGTTAAATATATTTGCATTCAATATGAAATTTTAAAATAGAAACAATTATAGAGTTATGAATTGAGAGATATTAAAAAGTGTCACAAAATAATCGAACTATTAAACCAAGATGTCATTAAACGTGTAAGGATTTGCAGCTAGTGAGGATATATTAACCTCAAAAATATTCGCAATTTACCTAAATAAAGTGTTACATAAAATATAAGTATCAAAATGGTATTTAAATATGCATAAGAGTTCAAATCCAAAGGTAATAATTATCGTAATTTCTAAAAGTTCAATATTCACATTTAGAAATTGCAAAATTACTTTTTCAGCGTCAAAACTATTTCGAATGAAAGCAAGCCTTCAGGAAGTCTTGATCATAGCGTGGTTATCTATTCATCGTGCGGAAGTAGGTTCAATTTTCAACCGAAGTTTTTTTAGCACGCTGGCCACTTAATTCGGCGCAATTATGTGGCCAACATAACGTGCTCAAAAATATGTTTTGCGGCCATGAATTATTAATGAAACAAAAATATAGTCAAATATGTTTGCGTTCAATAAGAAATTTTAAAATAGAAACACTTATAGAGTTATGAATTGAGATATATTAAAAAGTGTCACAAAATAATTGAACCATTAAACCAAGATGTCTCTAAACGTGTAAGGATTTGTGGCTAGTGGGGATATATTAACCCAAAAAATATTCAAAATGTAACTAAATAAAGTGTTACATAAAAAATTAGTATCAAAATGGTATTTAAATATGCATGAGAGTTCAAATCCAAAGGTAACAATTATCGTGATTTCTAAAAGTTCAATATTCACCTTTAGAAATTGTAAAACTACTTTTTTGGCATCAAAACTATTTTGAATGAAAGCAAGCTTTCAGGAAGTCTTGATCATAGCGTGGTTATCTATTCATCGTGCGAAAGTGGGTTCAATTTTTAACCGAAGTTTTTTTAACACGCTGGCCACATAATTCCACCCAATTATATGGCCAACGTAATGTCCTAAAAATGTGTTTTGAGGCCATGAATTATTAATGAAACGAAACTATAGTTGAATATATTTACATTCAATACGAAATTTTAAAATAGAAACAATTACAGAGTTATGAATTGAGAGATATTAAAAAGTGTCACAAAATAATCGAACCATTAAACCAAGATGTCACTAAACGTGTAAGAATTTTTGGCTAGTGGGGATATATTAGCCCCAAAAATATTCACAATGTACATAAATAAAGTGTTACATAAAACATAAGTATTAAAATGGTATTAAATATGCATAAGAGTTCAAATCCAAAAGTAATAATTATCGTAATTTTAAAAGTTCAATATTCACCTTTAGAAATTGCAAAACTACTTTTTCGGCGTCAAAACTATTTCGAATGGAAGCAAGCCTTCAGGAAGTCTTGATCATAGCGTCATTATCTATTCATCATGCGAAAGTGGGTCAATTTTCAACGGAAGTTTTTTTAGCACGCTGGCCACATAATTCGGCCCAATTTTGTGGCCAACGTAATGTGCTTAAAAATGTGTTTTGCGGCCATGAATTATTAACGAAACGAAACTATAGTTAAATATATTTGCATTCAATATGAAATTTTAAAATAGAAACAATTATAGAGTTATGAATTGAGAGATATTAAAAAGTGTCACAAAATAATCGAACTATTAAACCAAGATGTCATTAAACGTGTAAGGATTTGCAGCTAGTGAGGATATATTAACCTCAAAAATATTCGCAATTTACCTAAATAAAGTGTTACATAAAAAATAAGTATCAAAATGGTATTTAAATATGCATAAGAGTTCAAATCCAAAGGTAATAATTATCGTCATTTCTAAAAGTTTAATATTCACCTTTAGAAATTGCAAAATTACTTTTTCAGCGTCAAAACTATTTCGAATGAAAGCAAGCCTTCAGGAAGTCTTGATCATAGCATGGTTATCTAGTCATCGTGCGAAAGTAGATCCAATTATCAACCGAAGTTTTTTTAGCACGATTTCCACATAATTCGGCCTAATTATGTGGCCAACGTAATGTGCTCAAAAATGTGTTTTGCGGCCATGAATTATTAATGAAACGAAACTATAGTCAAATATGTTTTCATTCAATATGAAATTCTAAAATAGAAACAATTATAGAGTTATGAATTGAGAGATATTAAAAAGTGTCACAAAATAATTGAACCATTAAACCAAGATGTCACTAAACGTGTAATGATTTGTCTAGTGGAGATATATTAACCCCAAAAATATTCACAATGTACCTAAATAAAGTGTTACGTAAAAAATAAGTATCAAAATGGTATTTAAATAGGCATAAGAGTTCAAATCCAAAGGTAATAATTATCGTCATTTTTAAAACTTCAATATTCACCTTTAGATATTGCAAAACTACTTTTTCGGCATCAAAACTATTTCGAATGAAAGCAAGCCTTCAGGAAGTCTTGATTATAGCACGGTTAGCTATTCATCGTGCGAAGTGTTCCAATTTTCAACCGAAGTTTTTTTAGCACGCTGGCCACATAATTCGGCCTAATTATGTGGCCAACGTAATGTGCTCAAAAATGTGTTTTGCGGCCATGAATTATTTACGAAATGAAACTATAGTCAAATATTTTTGCATTCAATATAAAATTTTAAAATAAAACAATTATAGAGTTATGAATTGAGAGATATTAAAAAGTGTCACAAAATAATCGAACCATTAAACCAAGATGTCATTAAACGTGTAAGGATTTGTGGCTAGTGGGGATATATTAACCCCAAAAATATTCACAATGTACCTAAATAAAGTGTTACATAAAAAATAAGTACCAAAAAGGTATTTAAATATGCATAAGAGTTCAAATCCAAAGGTAATAATTATCGTAATTTCTAAAATTTCAATATTCACCTTTAAAAATTGCAAAACTACTTTTTCGGCGTCAAAACTATTTCGAATGAAAGAAAGCCTTCAAGAAGTCTTGATTATAGCATCGTTATCAATTCATCGTGTGAATGTGGGTCTAATTTTCAACAGATGTTTTTTTAGCACGCCGGCCACATAATTCGGCCCAATTAACTGTCCAACCTAATGTGCTCAAAAATGTGTTCTGCGGGCATGAATTATTAATGAAACGAAATTATAGTCAAATATATTTGCATTCAATATGAAATTTTAAAATAGAAACAATTATAGAGTTATGAATTGAGACATATTAAAAAGTGTCACAAAATAATCGAATCGTTAAACCAAGATGTCACTAAACGTGTAAGGATTTGTGGCTAGTGGAGATATATTAACCCCAAAAATATTCACAATGTACCTAAATAACGTGTTACATAAAAAATAAGTATCAAAATGGTATTTAAATAGGCGTAAGAGTTCAAATCAAAAGGTAATAATTATCGTAATTTCTAAAACTTCAATATTCACCTTTAGAAATTGCAAAACTACTTTTTCAGCGTCAAAACTATTTCGAATGAAAGCAAGCCTTCAGGAAGTCTTGATCATAGCATGGTTAGCTATTCATCGTGCAAAAGTGGATCTAATTTTCAACCGAAGTTTTTTTAGCACGCTGGCCACATAATTCGGCCTAATTATGTGGTCAACGTAATGTGCTCAAAAATGTGTTTTGCGATCATGAATTGTTTATGAAACGAAACTATAGTCAAATACATTTGCATTCAATTTAAAATTTTAAAATAGAAACAATTATAGAGTTATGAATTGAGAGATATTAAAAAGTGTCACAAAATAATCGAACAATTAAACCAAGATGTCACTAAACGTGTAAGGATTTTGGCTATTGGGGATATATTAACCCCAAAAATATTCACAATATACCTAAATAAAGTGTTACATAAAAAATAAGTACCAAAAAGGTATTTAAATATGCATAAGAGTTCAAATCCAAAGGTAATAATTATCGTAATTTCTAAAATTTCAATATTCACCTTCAAAAATTGCAAAACTACTTTTTCGGCGTCAAAACTATTTCGAATGAAAGAAAGCCTTCAAGAAGTCTTGATTATAGCATCGTTATCAATTCATCGTGTGAATGTGGGTCTAATTTTCAACAGATGTTTTTTTAGCACGCCGGCCACATAATTCGGCCCAATTAAGTGTCCAACCTAATGTGCTCAAAAATGTGTTCTGCGGGCATGAATTATTAATGAAACGAAATTATAGTCAAATATATTTGCATTCAATATGAAATTTTAAAATAGAAACAATTATAGAGTTATGAATTGAGACATATTAAAAAGTGTCACAAAATAATCGAATCATTAAACCAAGATGTCACTAAACGTGTAAGGATTTGTGGCTAGTGGAGATATATTAACCCCAAAAATATTCACAATGTACCTAAATAACGTGTTACATAAAAAATAAGTATCAAAATGGTATTTAAATAGGCGTAAGAGTTCAAATCAAAAGGTAATAATTATCGTAATTTCTAAAACTTCAATATTCACCTTTAGAAATTGCAAAACTACTTTTTCAGCGTCAAAACTATTTCGAATGAAAGCAAGCCTTCAGGAAGTCTTGATCATAGCATGGTTAGCTATTCATCATGCAAAAGTGGATCTAATTTTCAACCGAAGTTTTTTTAGCACGCTGGCCACATAATTCGGCCTAATTATGTGGTCAACGTAATGTGCTCAAAAATGTGTTTTGCGATCATGAATTGTTTATGAAACGAAACTATAGTCAAATACATTTGCATTCAATTTAAAATTTTAAAATAGAAACAATTATAGAGTTATGAATTGAGAGATATTAAAAAGTGTCACAAAATAATCGAACAATTAAACCAAGATGTCACTAAACGTGTAAGGATTTTGGCTATTGGGGATATATTAACCCCAAAAATATTCACAATGTACCTAAATAAAGTGTTACATAAAAAATAAGTATCAAAAAGGTATTTAAATATGTCTAAGAGTTCAAATTCAAAGGTAATAATTATCGTAATTTCTAAAAGTTCAATTTTCACGTTTAGAAATTGCAAAACTACTTTTTCGGCGTCAAAACTATTTCAAATGAAAGCAAGCCTTCAGGAAGTCTTGATCATTGCGTCGTTATCAATTCATCGTGCGAAGGTGGGTCTAAATTTCAACCGAAGTTTTTTTAGCACGCTGGCCACATAATTTGGCCCAATTATGTGGCTAACGTAATTTGCTCAAAAATGTGTTTTGCGGGCATGAATTATTAATGAACTAAACTATAGTCAACTATATTTGCATTCAATATGTAATTTTAAAATAGAAACAATTATAGAGTTATGAATTGAGAGATATTAAAAAGTGTCACAAAATAATCTAACCATTAAACCAAGATGTCACTAAACGTGTAAGGATTTTGGTTATGGGGGATATATTAACCCCTATAATATTCATAATGTACCTAAATAAAGTGTTACATAAAAAATAAGTATCAAAATGGTATTTAAATAGGCATAGGAGTTCATATCAAAAGGTAATAATTATCGTAATTTCTAAAACTTCAATATTTACCTTTAGAAATTGCAAAACTACTTTTTCAGCGTCAAAACTATTTCGAATGAAAGCAAGCCTTCAGGAAGTCTTGATCATAGCTTGGTTAGCTATTCATCGTGCAAAAGTGGGTCCAATTTTCAACCGAAGCTTTTTAGCACGCTGGCCACATAATTCGGCCCAATTATGTGGCCAACGTAATGTGCTCAAAAATGTGTTTTGCAGCCATGAATTATTTACGAAACAAAACTATAGTCAAATATATTTGCATTAATTATGAAATTTTAAAATAGAAACAATTATAGAGTTATGAATTGAGAGATATTAAAAAGTGTCACAAAATAATCGAACCATTAAACCAAGATGTCACTAAACGTGTAAGGATTTGTGGCTAGTGGGGATATATTAACCCCAAAAATATTCACAATGTACCTAAATAAAGTGTTACATAAAAAATAAGTATCAAAATGGTATTTAAATAGGCATAAGAGTTCAAATCAAAAGGTAATAATTATCGTAATTTCTAAAACTTCAATATTCACCTTTAGAAATTGCAAAACTACTTTTTCAGCGTCAAAAACTATTTTGAATGAAAGCAATCCTTCAGGAAGTCTTGATCTTAGCGTGGTTAACTATTCATCGTGCGAAAGTGGGTCCAATTTTCAACCGAAGTTTTTTTACCACGCTGGCCACATAATTCGGCCCAATTATGTGGCCAACGTAATGTGCTCAAAAATGTGTTTTGCGGGCATGAATTATTAATGAAACGAAACTATAGTCAAATATATTTTCATTCAATATGTAATTTTAAAATAGAAACAATTATAGAGTTATGAATTGAGAGATATTAAAAAGTGTCACAAAATAATCGAACCATTAAACCAAGAAGTCACTAAACGTGTAAGGATTTTGGCTATTGGGGATATTTTAATCCCAAGAATATTCACAATGTACCTAAATAAAGTGTTACATAAAAATAAGTATCAAAAAGGTATTTAAATATGCATAAGAGTTCAAATCCAAAGGTAATAATTATCTTAATTTCTAAAAGTTCAATTTTCACCTTTAGAAATTGCAAAACTACTTTTTTGGCGTAAAAACTATTTCGAATGAAAGCAAGCCTTCAGGAAGTCTTGATCATTGCGTCGTTATCAATTAATCGCACGAATGTGGGTCCAAATTTCAACCGAAGTTTTTTAGCACGCTGGCCACATAATTCGGCCCAATTATGTGGCTAACGTAATGTGCTCAAAAATGTGTTTTGCCGGCATGAATTATTAATGAAACGAAACTATAGCCAAATATATTTGCATTCAATATGAAATTTTAAAATAGAAACAATTATAGAGTTATGAATTGAGAGATATTAAAAAGTGTCACAAAATAATAGAACCATTAAACCAAGATGTCACTAAACATGTAAGGATTTTGGGTATTGGGGATATATTAACCCCAAAAATATTCACAATGTACCTAAATAAAGTGTTACATAAAAATAAGTATCAAAAAGGTATTTAAATATGCATAAGAGTTAAAATCCAAAGGTAACAATTATCGTAATTTCTAAAAGTTCAATTTTCACCTTTAGAAATTGCAAAACTACTTTTTCGGCGCCAAAACTATTTCAAATGAAAGCAAGCCTACAGGAAGTCTTGATCATTGCGTCGTTATCAATTCATCGTGCGAAGGTGGGTCCAAATTTCAACCGAAGTTTTTTTAACACACTGGCCACATAATTCGGCACAATTATGTGGCCACCGAATTATGTGGCCAACGTAATTTGCTCAAAAATATGTTTTGCGGGCATGAATTATTAATGAAACGAAACGATAGTCAAATATATTTGCATTCAATATGAAATTTTAAATTAGGAACAATTATAGAATTATGAATTGAGAGATATTAAAAAGTGTCACAAAATAATAGAACTATTAAACTAAGATTTCACTAAACGTGTAAGAATTTGTGGCTAGTGGGGATATATTAACCCCTATAATATTGACAATATATCTAAATAAAGTGTTACATAAAAAATAAGTATCAAAATGGTATTTAAATAGGCATAAGAGTTCAAATCAAAAGGTAATAATTATCGTAATTTCTAAAACTTCAATATTTACCTTTAGAAATTGTAAAACTACTTTTTCAGCGTCAAAACTATTTCGAATGAAAGAAAACCTTTATAAAGTCTTGATCATAGCTTGGTTAGCTATTGATCGTGCGAAAGTGGGTCCAATTTTCAACCGAAGTCTTTTTAGCACGCTGGCCACATAATTCGGCCAAATTATGTGGCCAACGTAATGTGCTCAAAAATGTGATTTGCGGGCATGAATTATTTACGAAAAAAACTATAGTCAAATATATTTGCATTCAATATGATTTTTTAAAATAAAAACAATTATAGAGTTATGAATTGAGAGATATTAAAAAGTGTCACAAAATAACTGAACCATTAAACCAAGATGTCACTAAACGTGTAAGGATTTATGGCTAGTGGGGATATATTAACCCCAAAAATATTCACAATGTACCTAAATAAAGTGTTACATAAAAAATAAGTATCAAAATGGTATTTAAATAGGCATAAGAGTTCAAATCAAAAGGTAATGATTATCGTAATTTCTAAAACTTCAATATTCACCTTTAGAAATTGCAAAACTACTTTTTCAGCGTCAAAACTATTTTGAATGAAAGCAAGCCTTCAGGAAGTCTTGATCATAGCGTGGTTAACTATTCATCGTGCAAAAGTGGGTCCAATTTTCAACCGAATTTTTTTTACCACGCTGGCCACATAATTCGGCCCAATTATGTGGCCAACGTAATGTGCTCAAAAATGTGTTTTGCGGGCATGAATTATTTACGAAACGAAACTATAATCAAATATATTAGCATTTAATATGAAATTTTAAAATAGAAACAATTATAGAGTTAAGAATTGAGAGATATTAAAAAGTGTCACAAAATAATCGAACCATTAAACCAAGATGTTACTAAACGTGAAAGGATTTGTGGCTAGTGGGGATATATTAACCCCAAAAGTATTCTCAATGTACCTAAATAAAGTATTACATAAAAAATAAGTATCAAAATGGTATTTAAATATGCATAAGAGTTCAAATCCAAAGGTAATAATTATCGTAATTTCTAAAACTTCAATATTCACCTTTAGATATTGCAAAACTACTTTTTTGACGTCAAAACTATTTCGAATGAAATCAAGCCTTCAGGAAGTCTTTATAATAGTGCGGTTAGCTATTCATCGTGCAAAAGTGGGTCCAATTTTCAACCGAAGTTTTTTTAGCACGCTGGCCACATAATTCGGCCTAATTATGTGGCCAACGTAATGTGCTCAAAAATGTGTTTTTTGGCCATGAATTGTTTACGAAACGAAACTATATTCAAATATATTTGCATTCAATATGAAATTTTAAATTAGAAACAATTATAGAGTTATGAATTGAGAGATATTAAAAAGTGTCACAAAATAATAGAACCATTAAACCAAGATGTCACTAAACGTGTAAGGATTTGTAGCTAGTGGGGATATATTAACCACAAAAATATTCACAATGTACCTAAATAAAGTGTTACATAAAAAATAAGTATCAAAATGGTATTTAAATAGGCATAAGAGTTCAAATCAAAAGGTAATAATTATCATAATTTCTAAAACTTCAATATTCACCTTTAGAAATTGAAAAACTACTTTTTCAGCGTCAAAACTATTTTGAATGCAAGCAAGCCTTCAGGAAGTCTTGATCATAGCGTGGTTAACTATTCATCGTGCGAAAGTGGGTCCAATTTTCAACCAAAGTTTTTTACCACGCTGGCCACATAATTCGGCCCAATTATGTGGCCAACGTAATGTGCTCAAAAATGTGTTTTTCAGCCTTGAATTATTAACGAAACAAAACTATAGTCAAATATATTTGCATTCAATATGGAATTTTAAAATAGAAACAATTATAGAGTTATGAATTGAGAGATATTAAAAAGTGTCACAAAATAATCGAACCATTAAATCAAGATGTCACTAAACGTGTAAGGATTTGTGGCTAGTGGGGATATATTAACCCCAAAAATATTCACAATGTACCTAAATAAAGTGTTACATAAAAAATAAGTATCAAAAAGATAATTGAATATGCATAAGAGTTCAAATCCAAAGGTAATAATTATCGTAATTTCTAAAAGTTCAATATTCACCTTTAGAAATTGAAAAATTACTTTTTCAGCGTCAAAACTATTTCGAATGAAATCAAGCCTTCAAGAAGTCTTGATCATAGCGTGGTTATCTATTCATCGTGCGAAAGTAGGTCCAATTTTCAACCGAAGTTTTTTTAGCACGCTGGCCACATATTTAGTCGCAATTATGTGGCCAACAGAATGTGCTCAAAATGTGTTTTGTGGCCATGAATTATTATTGAAATGAAATTATAGTCAAATATGTTTGCATTCAATATGAAATTTTAAAATAGAAACAATTTTAGAGTTATGAATTGAGAGATATTAAAAAGTGTCACAAAATAATCGAACCATTAAACCAAGATGTCACTAAACGTGTAAAGATTTGTGACTAGTGGGGATATATTAACCCAAAAAATATTCACAATATACCTAAATAAAGTGTTACATAAAAAATAAGTATCAAAAAGGTATTTAAATATGCATAAGAGTTCAAATTCAAAGGTAATAATTATCGTAATTTCTAAAAGTTCAATTTTCACCTTTAGAAATTGCAAAACTACTTTTTCTGCGTCAAAACTATTTCAAATGAAAGCAAGCCATCAAGAAGTCTTGATCATTGCGTCGTTATCAATTCATCGTGCGAAGGTGTGTCCAAATTTCAACTGAAGTTTTTTTAGCACGCTGGCCACATAATTCGGCACAATTATGTGGCCAACGTAATTTGCTCAAAAATATGTTTTACGGGCATGAATTATTAATGAAACGAAACTATAGTCAAATATATTTGCATTCAATATGTAATTTTAAAATAGAAACAATTATAGAGTTATGAATTGAGAGATATTAAAAAGTGTCACAAAATAATCGAACTATTAAACCAAGATGTCACTAAACGTGTAAGTTCAAATCCAAAGGTAATAATTATCGTAATTTCTAAAAGTTCAATTTTCACCTTTAGAAATTGCAAAACTACTTTTTCGGTGTCAAAATTATTTCAAATGAAAGCAAGCCTTCAGGAAGTCTTGATCATTGCGTCGTTATCAATTCATCATGCGAAGGTGGGTCCAAATTTCAACCGAAGTTTTTTTAGCACGCTGTCCACATAATTCGGCACAATTATGTGGCCAACGTAATTTGCTCAAAAATATGTTTTGCGGGCATGAATTATTGATGAAACAAAACTATTGTCAAATATATTTGCATTCAATTTGAAATTTTAAATTAGAAAACAATTATAGAGTTATGAATTGAGAGATATTAAAAAGTGTCACAAAATAATAGAACCATTAAACCAAGATGTCACTAAACGTGTAAGGATTTGTGACTAATGGGGATATATTAACCCCAAAAATATTCACAATGTACCTAAATAAAATGTTATATAAAAAATAAGTATCAAAATGGTATTTAAATAGGCATAAGAGTTCAAATCAAAAGGTAATAATTATGGTAATTTCTAAAACTTCAATATTTTCCTTTAGAAATTGCAAAACTACTTTTTCAGCGTCAAAACTATTTTGAATGAAAGCAAGCCTTCAGGAATTCTTGATCATAGCTTGGTTAGCTATTCATCATGCGAAAGTGGGTCCAATTTTTAACCGAAGTTTTTTTAACACGCTGGCCGCATAATTCGGCCCAATTATGTGGCCAACGTAATGTGCTCAAAAATGTATTTTGCGTCCATGAATTATTTACGAAATGACACTATAGTAAAATATATTTTCATTCAATATGAAATTTTAAAATAGAAATAATTATAGAGTTTTGAATTGAGAGATATTAAAAAGTGTCACAAAATAATCGAACCATTAAACCAAGATGTCACTAAACTTGTAAGGATTTGTGGCTAGTGGGGATATATTAACCCCAAAAATATTCAAAATGTACCTAAATAAAGTGTTACATAAAGAATAAGTATCAAAAAGGTATTTAAATAGGCATAAGAGTTCAAATCCAAAGGTAATAATTATCATAATTTCTAAAAGTTCAATTTTCACCTTTAGAAATTGCAAAACAACTTTTTCGGGCACAAAACTATTTCGAATGAAAGCATGCCTTTAGGAAGTCTTGATCACAGTTTTGTCATCAATTCATCGTGCGTATGTGGGTCCAAATTTGAACTGAAGTTTTTTTAGCCAGCTGGCCACATAATTCGGCCCAATTATGTGGCTAACGTAACGTGCTAAAAATGTGTTTTGCGGGCATGAGTTTTTAATGAAACGTAACTATAGTCAAATATATTTGCATTCAATATGAAATTTTAAAATAGAAACAATTATAGAGTTATGAATTAAGAGATATTAAAAAGTGTCACAAAATAATCGAACCATTAAACCATGATGTCACTAAACGTGTAAGGATTTGTGGCTAGTGGGGATATATTAACCCCAAAAATATTCACAATGTACCTAAATAAAGTGTTACATAATAACTAAGTATCAAAAAGGTATTTAAATATGCATAAGAGTTCAAATCCAAAGGTAATAATTATCGTAATTTCTAAAAGTTCAATTTTCACCTTTAGAAATTGCAAAACTACTTTTTCGGCGTTAAAAATATTTCAAATGGAAGCAAGCCTTCAGGAAGTCTTGATCATAGCGTAGTTATCAATTTATCGTGCGAATGTGAGTCCAATTTTAAACCGAATTTTTTTAGCACGCTGGCCACATAATTCGGCCCAATTATGTGGCCAACGTAACGTGCTCAAAAATGTGTTTTGCGGCAATTAATTATTTACGAAACGAAACTATAGTCAAATATATTTGCATTCAATATGAAATTTTAAAATATAAAAAATTATAGAGTTATGAATTGAGAGATATTAAAAAGTGTCACAATATAATCGAACCATTAAGCCAAGATGTCACTAAACATGTAAGGATTTGTGGCTAGTGTTGATATATTAACCCCAAAAATATTGAAAATGTACCTAAATAAATTGTTAAATAAAAAATGAGTATCAAAATGGTATATAAATATGCATAAGAGTTCAAATCCAAAGGTAATAATTACTGTAATTTCTAAAAGCTCAATATTCACCTTTAGAAATTGCAAAACTACTTTTTCAGCGTCAAAACTATTTCGAATGAAAGCAAGCCTTCAGGAAGTCTTGATCATAGCGTCGTTATCTATTCATCGTGCGAAAGTGATCCAATTTTCAACTGAAGTTTTTTTAGCGCGCTGGCCACATAATTCGGCCCAATTGTGTGGCCAACGTAATTTTCTAAAAAATGTGTTTTGCGTAATTAATTATTTACGAAACGAAACTATAGTCAAATATATTTGCGTTCAATATGAAATTTTAAAATAGAAACAATTATAGAGTTATGAGTTGAGAGATATTAAAAAGTTTAACAAAATAATCGAACCATAAAACTAAGATGTCACTAAACGTGTAAGGATTTGTGGCTAGTGGGGATATATTAACCCCAAAAATATTCACAGTGTACCTACATAAAGTGTTACATAAAAAATAAGTATCAAAAAGGTATTTAAATATGCATAAGAGTTCAAATCCAAAGGTAAGAATTATCGTTATTTCTAAAACTTCAATATTTACCTTTAAAAATTGCAAAACTACTTTTTTCGGCGTCAAAACTATTTTGAATGAAAGCAAGCCTTCAGGAAGTCTTGATCATAGTGTCGTTATCTTTTCATCGTGCGAAAGTGGGTCCAATTATCAACAAAAGTTTTTTTAGCACGCTGTCCACATAATTCGGCCCAATTATGTGGCCAACGTAATGTGCTCAAAAATGTGTTTTTCGGCCATGAATTATTTACGAAACGAAACTATAGTCAAATATATTTGCATTCAATATGAAATTTTCAAATAGAAACAATTATAGAGTTATGAATTGAGAGATATTAAAAAGTGTCACAAAATAATCGAACCATTAAACCAAGATGTCACTAAACGTGTAAGGATTTGTTGCTAGCGGGGATATATTAACCCCAAAAATATTCACAATGTACCTAAATAAACTGTTACATAAAAAAATAAGTTTCAAAAAGGTATTTAAATATGCATAAGAGTTTAAATCCAAAAGTAATAATTATCGTAATTTTTAAAAGTTCAATATTCACCTTTAGAAATTACAAAACTACTTTTTCGGCGTCAAAACTATTTCGAATGAAAGCAAGCCTTTAGGAAGTCTTGATCATAGCGTCGTTATCTATTCATCGTGTGAAAGTGAGTCTAATTTTCAACCGAAGTTTTTTAGCACGCTGGAATTATGTGGCCAACGTAATGTGCTCAAAAATGTGTTTTGCGGCCATGAATTATTAATGAAACAAAACTATAGTCAAATATATTTTCATTCAATATGAAATTTTAAAATAGAAACAACTATAGAGTTATGAATTGAGAGATATTAAATAGTGTCACAAAATAATCGAACCATTAAATCAAGATGTCACTAAACATGTAAGGATTTGTAGCTAGTGGGGATATATTATCCCCAAAAATATTGACAATTTACCTAAATAAATTGTTACATAAAAAATAAGTATCAAAATAGTTTTTAAATATGCATAAGAGTTCAAATCCAAAGGTAATAATTATCGTAATTTCTAAAAGTTCGATATTCACCTTTAGAAATTTCAAAACTACTTTTTCAGCGTCAAAACTATTTCGAGTGAAAGCAAGCCTTCAGAAAGTCTTGATCATAGTGTCATTATCTATTCATCGTGCGAAAGTGGGTTTAAATTTCAACCGAAGTTTTTTTAGCACGTTGGCCACATAATTCGGCCCAATTATGTGGCCAGCGTAATTTTCTCGAAAATGTGTTTTGCTTCATGAATTATTTACGAAACGAAACTATAGTCAAATATAGTTACATTCAATATGATATTTTAAAATAGAAACAATTATAGAGTTATGAATTGAGGGATATTAAAAAGTGTCACAAAATAATCGAACCATTAAACCAAGATGTCACTAAACGTGTAAGTATTTGTGGCTAATGGGGATATATTAACCCAAAAAATATTCACGATTGATCAAGCATATTTTCACGAGGTCAAGGTGAACCTACGCTTGAGTGCATGAAAGGGTTTAATGACTAACAATATTCGAACCTCCGACCTTAGACGTGGATAACCCACATCGGAGTCGTTTTGATTCTGACAGGGTGGTCGATTTGAGAGTCCACCAATAACCCAGCATACGAGGTTGAGTGTGTAATGACCCGACTTTTTCAACTTATATTTTTGTACTCTATACTTTCACGAATCTGTGTATATGTGCGTACTGAGCTAGTTTATGCTCTGGGATCTTTATTCACGATTAATTACTTTCGTTAATACCTTACAACGTGTTATTAAGTGCGTAATCACTTAACTTGATCCTTAAATGCTTTTATGACTGTTAGTGTCACTTATCGTTTACAACGAGCTACGTACTTTGTACACGTTAAACTTTTGTAGTAATTGGAATATTATGACTACTTAAAACTAATTGTTATTTTCTAATGACAATTACTTGGCTTATTGGTAAGCGTAATTTACTAATGCATACTAGTTAGTCTTATTGGACTTTTTACCATAATGGACTTAGACCCACCCTACTCTAGTTAATGGACCATTAAATTAGCCCAATTTTAATGGAATTATGACCCATTAAAATGTAAGACAAAACTCATTTTGATGAGCCAATATACTAGCATTTTTGTTAGCCATTACTACATATGTTGCATGGCATCCTAACAACAAGCACCACCTTTAGACCACCACCATGCAAAAGCAAAAAGTTGTCCTCCCCTGTCCCCCTTGATTCCTACAGTTTAGAGACACCCACCACCACCTCCACCACTATAAATATCAAGCCTCATCCTTCATTTCACACTTCATGAATAGACCAAAAACGATTCATGGTGAAAAGTGGGGGTTGGGTTTTGAAGATCCTAAGATCTTAGATGGAGCTTCCAAAAAGATTCCAGGATTATATCATTCTGATTACTATCAAGCTGGTTTACCACCGCATTTTGTGCATTCTTCTGATGCTGATTTTGATGATATTATTGTTAATCGCAAATCTAAAAAATACCATCAAATTAGCTTAATGTATGAGAAAATTAATTCAAAAATGGGTAAATCAAATCCTGCTTTCTTGAAGGAACTTGTTGAAACTGAAAAGAATGTGCAATGTGCTAATTATGTTCCGACACGTAGATTGGTTTACATTCCTACACTAATTCTATAGAAATACATTTTAATGCTTGAGAATGATGTGTTTAACAAACCTAGTTCTAGCATTGTTAACATAGATGAGGTGTTTGATGAACCAACTTTTGATGTGAAACCAATTCTACATGCTTTACCTGCATGTTCTGATAATGTTTTCCGTGAAGACCTAGCACATGAACTAATTGTTTTCTTTAAGACAGAATCTCTAGGTCAAAATTCTTTAGATGAAAAAGTAGAACCTCATACTGAACCGATCATTGAACCTTTGATAGATTTTGAAAGTCAACTTGATCCTTTGCACGATTATTATTTGCATTTACCTGCTGTACATAATTTGAATCGTATAGTAGCTCAACTAGAAAAGGAGAATATTGACTTGCAACTTAAGTGCCAATCATTAGAACAAATGCTTGCTCTGTGTGATAAATTGCCTTCACTGCCTAAGAAAGAATGTTCTTATGTTTTTAAGGAGGGTGAAGTGATAGTTTCTGCTGAAGAATTATGTCTTGAGATTAAAAGCTTAAAACAAAAGATAATTCAACTGAAACAGGCTAACACACTTAAGCAATCGTCTAATGTTGAAACCAATGTGCTTGAATGTATTGGTGGGATTACTAAGAAGGGAAAGGGAACGTCAACATCTAAGGATGTAAAACCCATTACTATTCTTAAAAATCCTCTACATTCTCAATTTGGCAATCGTGGTTCAAAATTTGTTTCTATAACTCAATTTGTTGTCAAAAAGGTTCATTCTCCCGATGGTTCTGTGTCAACTGAAAATATTCATATGATTCCAATGACAAAAACTTCAAAAGCGAGTCTTTTAACGACATCAGTTAAGTCCACACAACACACAAGTCCTAAACCTGATTTAAGTGAGTATGATGCAAAAGAACGTAAAATCAAATTGGAAATTTTGCAAAATCAATCATCTTATGTGTCAACTGAAAAGTTTGGACGTCTAACTAACAAAGGTGTTTTTCGTGTCACAGGTTATAATCCAAACTTGAATTACAAATCTGTATGGGTTCCTAAGTCCACGACTAAGAAAGTAGCAACCAAACCAACGCAATCTGCTAGTCGGCCTAGGAAATCATCTCATATTTTTCAATTTTCGTCTGTGAACAAAACATCTACTTGGAATAAGTTGTGTGTTAAGACTTCTGATAACGATGTAAAACTTGATATTGCGTATGATGCTTCATGTAATGTGGTTTTAAATGATGCTTTATTGTCTAAACTGCATGATGCTTTACGTGATTATCTTGTTTTTGATCCAAAGTTTATTGCTGGTACTAACCGTAGAGGACCCAAGAAACTTTGGGTACCTAAACTCTAGGAAATTCACATTTACAGGGTTTCGACATCTGTGTTTAGTATATCAATTCCGGTTGTTCTCGACACATGACGGGCGATAAATCCTTGCTTGTCAACTTCATTGACAAATTCCTAGGAACGGTTACTTTTGGAAATGATAAAATTGCAGCGATAACGGGTTACGGAGATTATGTGCAAAATGGCATAACAATCAAACGGGTTTCATATGTTGAAGGTTTGGGGTGCAGTTTATTTAGTGTGAGTCAATTCTGCGATGGAGATCTTAAAGTTCTATTTGAACGTCGAAAATTCTCGGTGTAATCTACTGAAGGAAATGATCTTCTTGTTGGTAAACGTTGTGCTTCACTATATACTATTGACCTCAATGATGCACCTTCACATACAACCATGTGTTTGGCCACTCGTTCTACCAAAGAAAATTGATGGTTATGGCATCATCGGATGTCACACCTGAATTACAAGGGTATCAATCGACTAGTCTCTAACGACTTAGTTGATGGTATTCCAACCTTTCACTATGATAAGCATCATGTGTGTCCATCATGTGCGATGGGTAAGCTGAAACGGTCTAATCATCCGCTTAAGCAAAACCCCAGTACTTCATCGTCTTTGCAATTATTGCATATGGACTTATGTGGACCCATGCGTATTTCTAGCCTCGGTGGCAAGAAACATGTGCTTGTCATTGTCGATGACTATACCCGGTTTACATGGATTTTTCTTTTGCGAAATAAGTCAGAGACCCCCGCCATTATCATTGAGTTCATTAAAAAGACTCAACGCTCTTTTAACAAACATGTTAAGAGCATTCGGACTGATAATGGGATGGAATTTAAGAATGACCTGCTTGATAGTTATTTGAAAGACCAAGGCATTGAACATCAGTTCTCTGCTACTCGCACCCCCCAACAGAATGGAGTAGTCGAACGACGTAATCGTACGTTGTGCGAAGCAGCTGAAACGATGCTTGCTTACTCCAAACTACCTCCAAAAATGTGGGGGGAAGCCATTTCAACTGCATGCTATACCCAAAATCGTTGTATTGTTAATAAACGTTTTGATAAAACTCCATATGAGTTATTATATGGTAGATGCCAGAATGTCAAGTATTTTCGTGTCTTTGGTTGTATATGCTATGTGCTTAACGATTTTGACAGCCTCGGAAAGTTTGATCCAAATGGCGACCAAGCCATATTTCTCGATTATTCTTCGAACAAAGTTGCTTATCGGGTTTATCACAAACGAACAAAAACGATTAAAGAGAGCATCAATGTCAAGTTCGATGAATTTTCGGGAATGGCTTTTGAACAACTCAGTTCAAAACCCGATCCTAACCTGGCTACTTCTTCTTCCACGCAAAACTCAATTTTCTCAACGAAGGATGTTCCTACGGTTACATCAGAGGAATTGGATATCTTGTTTGATAGTCTGTATGCTCCTCAACGGATTTCAAATGTTCAAACCGTACCGGTTACACCGTCACAGTCAACTACTGTGGAGACTCAATAGAGTCTTTTTGATGAAGATACAACACCAACTGATTCACCTGTTGCTTCTTCATCCTCCCTACCACCTCTTGTTACTGATAATCTTGAACCAATTCAAGATTCATCAGTTGATACAACTCCAGCTGTTTCTCCAGATAATCAATTGAATCCATTAGATCATGTTACATCAGATCAAGCGGATTAAGGTTCAACGTCAACAACGGTTGATGTTTCAATGGATGCCACTGATGTACAACATCTTCCACACAACCGATGGACTAAAAGTCATCCAATAGATCTTATTATTGGTGATGCATCTGCTCTAGTCTCAACTCGAAGGGCTACTTAGAATATATGTCTATACACTGCCTTTCTTAGTAAGATTGAACCAACAACGGTTGCTCAATCTTTACTAGATCTGAACTGGGTGGTTGCAATGCAAGAAGAGATCAATCAATTTGAACGGTTGAAAGTATGGTGATTAGTTCCAAGACCAACGGGTGAACGACCAATAGGGGTTAAGTGGATTTTTAAGAACAAGAAGGATTCTGATGGTATTGTGGTTCGGAATAAGGCACGTCTTGTGGCCAAGGCATATCGACAACAAGAGGGTATTGATTATGACGAAACGTTTGCTCCGGTTGCTAGGATTGAGGCTATTCATCTTTTCCTTGCATTTGCTTCTCATATGAAGTTCACGGTATTTCAAATGGACGTCAAAACTGCTTTTCTGAATGGTCATCTTCAAGAGGAAGTCTATGTCGATCAACCAGAAGGCTTTGTCGATCCCATTCATCCAAATCACGTATATTACTTGGAAAAAGCTTTGTATGGTCTGAAGCAAGCACCGAGTGCATGGTACGAGACATTAACAGAGTATTTTCTGGACAATGGCTTCTCTCGTGGAATGATTGATACAACGCTATTCATCCGTAAAAACCACGGTCACATTCTCTTGGTTCAAATTTACGTTGATGACATTATTTTTGGTTCCACGTCCCCGGCCTTATGCAAAGAATTTGGTGACCTTATGGCCAACAAATTCGAAATGAGCATGCATGAACAGTTAAATTTCTTTTTGGGGTTACAAGTAAAACAATTACCAAAAGGGATTTTTCTCAGTCAAACAAAGTATATCAATGATATGCTAAAACATTTTAAAATGACTGCTTTAAAACCAATGACAACCCCAATGAGGACTTTACTGGATGCTGATACTAATGGGGAACCCTTTGATGTTACACTTTATCGAAGCATGGTTGGTTCTTTAATGTATGTGACTGCAAGTCGACCTGACATTACACTTGCTGTAACTGTCTGTGCCCGCTTTCAGTCAAACCCTAAGAAATCTCATTCCAAAGCGGTTGGTAGGATTTTTCAGTACCTTAAAGGTACACATAACCTTGAGATCTGGTATCCTCATGGATCCGATTTCAATCTCACTGCTTACACTGATGCGGATCATGGCGGTTGCCATGTTGATAGAAAAAGCACATCTGGATCAATTCAGATGTTGGAGAATAGGCTAGTTGGTTGGTCATCCAAAAAGCAGAACTGTGTGTCTTTATCAACAGCTGAGTCTGAGTACATTGCTGTAGCTCATTGTTGTTCACAAATTTTGTGGATGCAAATTCAACTTTCAGACTATGGCTTTAAGTTTTCTAAGACCCCGATTTACTGTGATTCACAAAGTGCTATTGCAATAACAAGCAACCCGGTCCAGCATTCTAAGACTAAACACATAGATATTTGCTATCATTTCATTAAGGACCATGTAGAAAAAGGGGATGTAGAGTTATACTTTTATGCCTACCAAAGTGCAATTAGCTGACATGTTCACTAAGCCTTTAGATGAACTTAGGCTAAAGTTCTTGATCAAAGAGATTGGCATGGTAGAGTATAGTGCTTGATATTCCTTAGATCTGTTGGGACTTATTCTTGGGATCTTGTGTTTAGGGGGAGTAGATACTTTCTAGGGGGAGCAACTACTTTCATATGCTTTGGATATCATCTTTTAAGGGGGAGCCTTTAGATTTATGATAACTTCCTGGATATAATTGTTCAATGATTACGAAAGGGGGAGGTAACTCATTGATACCATATTTCAAAGGGGAGTTAATTCATTTTCTTGGGAATTTTATCAAAATGCTGATTTACATTCTTGTATATCACATTTTGAGGGGGGGGGGGGGGGGGAAAGGGAGAAAATGAGAAAATTACTAAAAAATGTTGTTTTTCAAAAGTGAATTCATAAATTCTTTGTTTTATATCTGAAATAATTCACTAAGGCTTGTATACATTTCAGTATGCAACCCGTTTTAACAATTGGTATCACTGAAGATTTGTATTTTGTTCACTAATTCAAAGTTCTTTTAAGTACAAATCTTATTTTGAAAAATTCATAAAAATTGGAAAAGATAAAATCCAAAAATATTTGATTTTTACTGAATAAATGCTATTTTTAGCATTATACCGAATCTGACATCCAACAGTACAGATTCGGTAAGTTCAAAGTTTTCAAAAATTGTCTCAGAATTATTTACCATGAAAAGATTGAAATGAATTTTAATAGGAACAATCAATTTGTCAAGATTTTGAAGTTAAAATTGATAAACTTTTGAAAAGTGGACTGTATTTGGTAAAATAGGCCCATTCGGTAAAGCCCATTCGGTATTTTATCTTCGGTATCTATAAAAGGAGGGTCAAACTCAAACTAACTCTCTTACTGTGCTTAATTACCTACCGAGTCTTACTGATCATACCGAATCTGCCTAAACTACCGAATCCGTTCTTCTATTTCTTCAAATCTTTGGTATAATTTCATTTTTATCATTGCTTTAGTTACATTCGTGTAGATCTGAGATAATTAAATGTTTTTCAACCAGAAAAGATCAAAATAACTAGATTGTGACTCTCAATTTTGAAATTCTGTTGTTTATACCGAGTCTGAGTCGTATTCTTTTAAACTTTGATTAAACTCAATTGATTTGGTTAATTAACATGAATTCTTGTCTACTCTGAGTTATATTGATTGATCTATCATTTGACCAAGCTTGATTACATGTTTAATTAATTGTTTGATGGATTCTGTATCTACCGAATATGTTATGTCTACTGTACCGAGTCTGTTCTTACGATTAACATGTTGATCTGCTTCTAATTGAGTGGTTAATTGATTATGGTTGTGATTTTACATGATAGAATATGCATGTTTGAGTGACTTTATGTTAATTTTGGAGATACCGAATCTGTTCTTCTCTTGATACCGAATCTGACTTTTGGTACCTTGAAACTTTCTGATTTTTATCTTCAAACACTTAACATGTTTATTCTATATCTTTCTGATCTGAAAACTCAAGCTTATTTGGTTACAGAATCTCAAGTTTTCATGACTACCGAATCTGCTTGATATTGTGTTTAAAAATTGACTAAGTGTTGTTCTGATTCTTTGTGTTATATAATTGATTTTGCATGATGAATTTGTATTGTGATGAATATCATATGATTTTTATGATTGTCAATTACTTGTTCATATTTGAGAATAAAGGATTTTTATATCTTAGAAAAACCATAAAAATCATAAAATATAAAAGATAAAACATATACAAAGGATTTCAAAGGCAAATAAGAATAGAGATATATGCTTAATGTTAAATATCTTGTGGTCTTCTATTTCTTATTTATACATTTAAATGACGAACAATCACTTCATCAACTCTGAAACCAACATTCCCTGCAACTACTGGACTGCAATTCTAGAGAGGCACACTCTGTGGCCTGCTCTAAACTCTACAGTCAGTGTACCTGTAACAGATCTGGAGCTACTTAACAGAACAATTAGGTTTGTGGAAGCTTCACAACCTACTGCTGAAAATCCAGAGGGAACACAAGCTCGTTTTGAATTTCAACTGAGAGGAGTTCAAGGGAGGAGGAGTATCACTAAGGCTGATTTCAGGAGGATATTCAGACTTCCTGTTGTGCAGAATGCTCCTACTTTTCCTGCTACTCAACAGATGATGTCATCTGTCTTTGATCTTGGTTATGTTGGAGCCCGCAATGTTCCTCTGGCTAAGTTTTAGAAGAAATATCTGCACTCAAGGTGGTATGTGATCTTCTCAATCATCAACAGATGCTTGCTGATGACAAGGAGTGGATCCGACAGCCTGACTGTGCCTATGCTGAAGTTGTTCTACTCTATCATAAGAGTAGAAGCTCCTGACTATGTAGAGCTAATATGGGATTTGGTTCAAGCTCAAGTTGATAAGCCAAGGGGTTCATACATCCCTTGCGAAAGGTTTTTCTGTATCTTTATCCATGATGCTATAAATGCTTGCAGAAATGCAAATATATTTGTACCAGGTACACATGGATTACAGATGAAACGATTTAGGGAGCTGAAGATGAATACCCCAATGGTATCTGATAATCAATTCACTGCGCCGATTCCAAATTGGCTAGTGAGGCTAGCTGAACCCCAAGACGCTCGTATGCGTTCTTATTTTGAGGCTGTAGGAATACCTCTTCCGAACCCGGTACAACAAAAACAAGTTGAACCCGCCGCGGTTCCAGCCCCAGAGGTTGTAGAGGAACCTGTAGTTTAAACACCCGGGCCAACTAATCCTCCACTTAGGGTGAACCTTAAACGATCTAGGGCTGTACACCAAGCTCAACCCGTGAGGATCAGGGAACCTAGTCCAACTAGGATTGAACCAACTCTTTCCACAACACCCGAAGTAAGCAGTGACACCGACACTTCAGCAACAGCATCTGAATCATCTCCCGAACATTCTCCTAAGAGAACTCAATATATACCTGATGAGATGATTCAGACTCCACCAACCCAATGAGTAACTAGATCTAGGACTTCGACACCTATCGTCTGCCAAACAGTTACTACAACCGTTGGTGATACGGACCAAGACCTAGAACCAATTAGGTCACCCTCACCCATCTCCGTATCACATCCAATAATAACAGTAAGCCCTACGCTAAATGAAGCGCAAGTTTCGGTAGGCAAGAGATTTAAACGCACGGATGGTACAAAAACCACTAAGCCCATCCAATCTAAACAGGACTTAATATTAAATCCTACAAAGCAAGGTGCTTCGGCATCTAAGGAAGTAAAGTCTTCCTCTGCAGTAAAGTCTGCGTTGACTCAATCGATTGAGGAAACTCAATCATTGAAGTCCAGAACGGCCGAAGGGGAGCCGAAAAGTCTTGAAAAAGCACCCTGCGTATCGGCTAGAAATCCTCCTGTGCCTCAACGTACAACAGGGTCTCGAGGTCCGGCTTATCTTGATGAGGGAGATCTGCCGCGTCCCATGGAAACGAGTCAACATGAAAATCCTTCGGGATATTTATCAGACTTCCAGCAGACTGATCCCTTGATTCATGAAAGTGATTCATTGGATCAAAACACTTCTCTTCCAGATTCTGAATCTCAGGGTCTGGAGGAAGAGTCTTTAACTGAAAGAGATTTGCCACCTCATGGTATATCAATGATTTCAGGAGTCGGAGATAGTAATATCTATACGAGAGCTAAATCGACGGGTAGTTCTGCTACTCTGTCGGAGTCCCATGAGACTAAAGTCATGGAGGCAGATGCTTCGAAAGAAACTTCGCCGGTGACAACTCCGGATGTTACCCAACCTCCATCAGAAGGGGATATCACGAATCTGACTAGTAGTATGTACAACCCTACATATAAGAATAATACCACACAATCATCCTTACCTACCCTCACAGCAACTCACACACTTCCATCGACATCGCCTTCAACAGATGCTGCTGATGCTGCTTTTGTTCATGGTTACACCTTTGTTTCACCAACTGGGTCACCTTCTCGGATTTCAAATAGATATGGATTACAGTATCTCTCTGACAATGAGGTGGAGGAGCTCTATCTTGCTGAGTTTGCTAAACAGACTGATCTTGATGAAGTTCGCGAGACTATGATGATTTATCTTGAGCAAGCAAGGATAGTGTATCCTTTCTCTCTATGCAAGTCACCTGGACCAATTCACATGCCTGATCATGATGATTTCGATCCCGATAATCTTCATGAGGGGGAGGATAGACAAAGTGGTCATCGGTCCAGTGGTTATGAAGCTGGTACATCTAGTCAACAGAAGGATAAAGATGTTGTTGATATATCTGATTCCGGTAGTGATGAAATTGAGGAAATCCAGCAGTGTGAAAGTTTTCTAGATGAATCAGAAAGTTAGAGAGAGGGTGACTCAGGGATGTTAATGATTATGGATACAGCTGATCAATCAGAGAATAAGTCATCTCAAGAGAACAATCAAAATTTTGACAACATTGAAGATATTTTGAAGGGGTCATCGAGTATTGCCAATGAATTCAATGATCATCAATTTGTTAACTTGACATCTCCAACTGATGAATTTGGAATACACTTCAAAAAGGAGATTTTCTCTAATGGCAAAGAAGATACTATGACTCCTCCTGATTTGAATGTTCCATTTCAAACTGCAGAGATTGTTCTTGAGCGTGATGCTGATTACCAACTAAGTGAGGATGAAGAGAAAAAGATTCTTCGTTCATCATTCATTGAACAACAAGCGTATAGAATCTATGGTGATTCTGATCTCGTCCTTTCTGCATCAATGAGTGTTCTGGGTGCATGGAAATATCATAAGAAGCCAGAATATCTCAAAGCTTATCTGAGTGTTCGCAATAAATTCAAATTGAAGAATGAAGAGAAACTTCAAATTCAGCGGAATTCAGAGATCAAAAGCATAAATAAGATTTTGATGATTAATAAGGATGAAGTGAAGATGCCATTGTTTCAAGTTACAAGAATGGATGATGAGGATTATCAGTTTTCAGAAGCGGATTTTGATAAACTAAAGATGGACGACATTATTTTCAGTTACAATTATCTGATTAACTTGAATGAATCTGCAACAACTTATCATGCTACTGCAATGAAGGCAGTCTACAAGTTTATTCTTGATTCAATGAGATGGATGTCTGTTCATGATTTTCAAATGGGATTGGAATCTGGACACAAAAAGCTCGAAATCAAACCGCCAAATCAAGTGATTGAAGAGCTAAGATACATGTCCTTACTTGAAGTGAGCGACTGTCCATATGGGTTTGCATTTGTCAATTCTCACTATACAAAGATCTTCATCAGAGTCTCAGATTTCAGAAGATACTCAGACGGAACGTTGATGTATGCTTTCAAATACATGAGATGGAGACTGATCAATAAATGCTATTCAACTGAAGATAATGAGATTGTCAAGTACATTCTCACTAGATTGAAAAGTCGTCTCAAAATAAGAGTGAATATACGAAGATATGAGAATCTCAAGGGATTCAAATCTAAAGTTCACTTCAGAGGAACAAAGTTCCTTTAGATGTTTTCAATAGGATTATATTGTAAAGTTCACATTTAACACAAAGGGGGAGATTGTTAGGACCCCGAAGTTGTATAGTGTTAATGTGAATTAAGCTTAAATGAAGGTTCCTTAGAAGAAGGCTATATAAGGAACCTAAGTAGTCCTAATTAGATAGCCATTGCATTGTAACCTAGTTCTAGAAGCTGTGGAATGTAATTTTACCGATTCTCTCTCATACCGAGTCTTCTTCCAATATACCGAATCTCACTCTATCTTATCTTTTCTCTCAATCCCAACATGATCTGACCTATCAATGGTTAATTCTCATCCTCATACTCTCCCATTCGTACCTCACTTATAAGTAACAGCTTCACACGTAAGCATTTTTGGTCGAAGGACTTATGCCCTAGTAATAGTCATCAACCACATTTAAATTCAATAAGTTTTCATTACCTCGTGACATTGTTGCTCAAATATCACCCAAAATTTTCAAAAATCTTTTACTAAATCCTCATCAATCTTTTTTTTTCCAACTTGTAACCTCCGAAATATGAAAACTTTGTTTGCCAAAATTTTACACACACTATTTTACTGAGCGATCCTCTCAAAGTTTTATAAAAATAACTTTATTTTATTGCCATTCGTACAAATGTTAGAAACCGTATATGTTATATATAATAAAGTAAATAATTACTTATTTTTGACTAGTACATATGAAATTTTACTTTCACTTTTACAAATCAATACTTTTATTCAAAAGATATTTTACTTAGAATAGTACATGTTTACTAAGAACTTCGTTTCTTTCCTTACATTATCACCTTAAACGATTTCTATAAAATTTTTGTTGCTAGTTATATAAAATTTTCGTGTTATTCGTATCCAAGTCATCATGAAGACTTTACAACCGTCGAAATCAAGAGATTTATGTGGGTGTGTGTGTGATAAAGGCACTTACTTCCACGTCATGCAGAGCCTTTGGGCATCCACTAACATTTAAACCATTCAAAATTATTGCGTTACCCCAGGGATCTTATTTGCCACACCTGTTGGAGTGATGCTCTTTCTTACATAACTCTAAGTCCTGACTTATTCCAGGGGATTCTCATTTAGTGATATTAACACCATCAGTATTCTGACCTTAATATTAGTCACAACCTGTTTGGCATTTTGCAAAGTCAAGAAGCGATTAACTTCTCGTCCTCATGCTCTATCCTTCATACCTCACTTTTTAGCAACGGCTTCGCACGTGAACATTTTTGGCCCAAAGACTTTTGTCCTGATAATTATCAAAACTAAATTTAATTCATTAGTTTTTATTACCTAGTAACATGTCACTCGATGATTCAAAGATTTTTCACTCGATCTTTTTCAACTTGTAACCTCTGAAATACGAAAAACTATGTTTATAAAAAAAAACAATTTGCACGTTGTTTATTTGTGCGGTCCTCATGAGATTTATGGACAAATGAAAGTAATAAAATTTTTCTGTCACATATGCAATTTATAAAATCATATATGTATGTATATAATTAAGTTAATAAATTTACCTTTACTTATTTTGGTTAGTACATACTAAGTTATACCTTTAAATTATTTAAAAATCGCTATTTTATTAAGTTTTTTAACTTAAGTCAAATAGTTTTGTGCAAAATGGTACACGTTGTACATACTTCTAAATTTACTAAGAACTTCGTTCCGTTCATGTTGTCACATCAAACGTTTAAAGGTTTTTCAAAACTTCCCTGGTTGATTTTATTAAAGGTTTTCGTATTAGTCTACACCATGTATGGATCACACTTCTTCTCGTCCTCTGTTTAGGGATGAAGCTTACCATTAGGATCTTTGTTAAAACCTCTTGAGTCACTTTGGATGGCAGTTTTATAAAATTTGTTAGGAAGTCTTTGCGCTCATAAAATGTTCCCTTTAAGGTTAGACATGGAAAAATCGCGGGACGATAAATCAGTTTTATGAGGTACGCTTAGTGGTCACCCCATTGTAGGAAAGGCACTAGGTGGGTTTCTACTCTCAATATTTCACGGCTAATCGCAACCCCCTCGTAAACATCATCTCTATGAATCAGTATGTTGAGGTACAAGAAATCATTTTTGAGATTCTTTTCACTTGGAGTAAACCATTCTTTATGACTAAGGGTTCACATATCTTCTCATCCGCGCATCCCCTTAAGTATAAGGATAAATTCAGATCAACTCGCTCGTTGTACGAAGAGTTCACTCTCGTTCAAAGATCACTCCTTTAGTGCGATTTTCTTTCGGAAATGTAATCTAAATTACTTTAAAAATCTATGAATCTTGTTATCCTCTTGGAAGGGACTGCTTAAAACATCTATAACACTGGTGTGGTTACTCTATATATTTCTTCCTTCATTAGTTGCAACTATATGTGTTCTAGTCGATGTTAACCATAACTTCAGCATGTAACTGAAAGCATATAGTTACATTATGGAACTGTGCTTTCACTCCATCCAAGGATAAGTTCACATGCATTATGTTAAACTGGGTGATATCTTTCGTTATTCGTTCAGACCGTCCTGAAGACACTATAAATAATTATGGCTTGCATTGCATGTAAGTCTGATTAGTCACTTTCAGCAAAAATTTCAATTCATATATTCAAATGAAATGTTTCTTAAATATCGGGTTTTTTATGCCTATGGTCCCCTTCCGAAATTAAGGGGTTAGTAAAATTTGTGGCTAACACTATCCAGACATCAAATCGCATGGTTGTGATCACCATGTTTTCCATTCTACCTGTCAGCTTTGTATTGCGATATAAGCGCTCAATTTTATAGATAAGTTGGCAATATTCATGATGCATTTCATGAATCCAGCTTACTGAAGATGCCTGTAAGGCAAAAAAACATCATATTTCCTTTTGTGGGTATATATATTCAGATGGAATATTCATGTTAACAAGAAACGAAATCAATTTGTTGATCTTAAGGTCGAGACTTAATTAATGGCATATACCTATTCTTACTTTTATACGCCCAAGTACCTTTCAAGGTAAATCGCTCACTTCTGAGCCTACGAGTCTCTCGAAACTTTGATACGCTCCTTCTTCTTCAAATTCGGTACCGTTGTTGGTCCCTCCTCAAAATTTCGGGACGAAATTTTCTTTAACGGGTGGGTAATGTAACGACCCGACTTTTTCGACTTATATTTTTGTACTCTATACTTTCACGAATCTGCGTATATGTGCGTACTGAGCTAGTTTATGCTCTGGGATCTTTATTCATGATTAATTACTTTTGGTAATACCTTACAACGTGTTATTAAGTGCGTAATCACTTAACTTGATCCTCGAATGCTTTTACGACCGTTAGTGTCACTTGTCATTTAAAACGAGCTGCATACTTTGTACACGTTAAACTTTTGTCGTAATTGGAATATTATGACTACTTAAAACTAACTGTTATTTTTTTAATAACAATTACTTGGCTTATTGGTTGCTTAATTACGCTTAGTAATTTACTAATGCACACTAGTTAGTCTTATTGTACTTTTTACCTTAATGGACTTAGACCCACCCTACTCTAGTTAATGGACCATTAAATTAGCCCAATTTTAATGGAATTATGACCCATTAAAATGTAAGACAAAACCCATTTTCATGAGCCAACATACTAGCATTTTTGTTAGCCATTACTACATATGTTGCATGGAATCCCAACAACAAGCACCACCTTTAGACCACCACCATACAAAATCAAAAAGTTGTCCCCCCTTATCCCCCATGATGCCTACGGTTTGGAGACACCCACCACCACCTCCACCACTATAAATATCAAGCCTCATCCTTCATTTCACACTTCATTTCATTCTCATTTTGCACACGCTTGCTCTCTAATTTTCGCTCTAGTCTTTCTCACACAAAAATTGTAAGTTCTTAAATTCTCTTCTTCTTCCTTCTTTCTTCTTAAACACGACATCATCATCATCATCATCATCATGAGATCAAGCTTTTTAGCTTTTTGATCTTGTTATATCTTGTAGATTCAAACTTTGATTTGAATCCTTCAAGAACATGAAAGATTCAAGCTTTCTAGCTTTGAATCTTCATTACTTTGTTAGATCTAAGTTTTCTAGCTTATGATCTCTTTATTTTTGTTAAAAGATCAAAACTTGTGTTTATGATCTTCATGAAACTTGAAGATCTAACCTTTTGCTTTAAAGATCTTCAAGAACATAAAAGATTCAAGCTTTCTAGCTTTGGATCTTCATTACTTTGATGGATCTAAGATTTATAGCTTAAGATCACCTTATTTTGTTAAAAGATCAAAACTTGTGTTTATGATCTTCATGAAACTTGAAGATCTAGCTTTTTGCTTTGAAGATCTTCAAGGACATAAAATATTCAAGCTTTCTAGCTTTGAAATCTCATAATTATTGTTAAGGGATCCAAGCTTTCTAGCTTAGGGTTTCATTACTTTTTTTGATCAAATTTATGTAACTTAAGGTCTTGCTTGTTTGATTGAATCAAAGTTTGTAGCTTTAAATTTTAGAACTTGTATTTATGTTGAGACTAAGAACATGATGTAACCTTGGATCATCATCCATCAAAAACTCTTAAGTGAGTTGTATTTCTCCTTAGTCTTGACATGGTGTGTTGATGGTTGAAACTTGGCCAAAGTTATGCTAAAACATCAAAGAGTTGTACACTTGAGGCTTATACGCATCAAGGATGAGAACCGTGATAAGAATCAAGCACCAAGAAACCCACCGGAGCACTTGTTTTCTATTTTTTAGGGTCTGATCAGACTCCTGAGGCTTCTAGAAAGTGGATTTTCAGATATTTAGGTTCGAGTAAATGACTTTTCGTTTAAGACTCGCCTAAATCCGATATACGGTTTAGGATTTATAGGCTTCCGAAAATCACTACGCCTTTGTAACGACGTGCTGAAAATTCTGACCTACTCGCGCTTGAACCGTCGCCACGGTTAAACTACATCGAGTTAGGATCCAAAAATTGGATAGAGGTAAGAGGACTCACATACGGAGCCTTGGCGACTGACCACGCATCTTTTCAGTTTGTATAGAGGTCATAGCAGCTGATCGAAGTCAGCCTTTTGTTTCGATCTCTATTCTTGTTGAAAACTTACTTTATCTTTTACGAATGATGATGACGATGATGATGCTTAGGACTTTACTTACGTACTTTTAAACCTTTTGGGAAAATTTACTGACTTAGTAACCATTGACTTAGGTTGAGGACCTTTTGGATCGACCAACTTACTTGTTTGGACCGACTTACTACTAGCTTACATTTTCGTATCGATTTTACCACACATTCACTGTGAGTTATAGCTCCCTTTTTACTTTAACTATTTTTGGGACTGAGAATACATGCGCTTTTTATGTTTTTTTACATACTAGACACGAGTACTTAAACTTTATATATGTGTAGGTGATATAACGGCACAAAGATTCTTATCACGGTAACGTTTAATCATTGGTTTTTGAACCAGTGAACGCGTATATTAGATATGGATCCATAGGGATAGACATCCCCACTCGGGCTAGTCGCGCTAGCATTTAACAGGTGTTTAATACTTCGAGAACATACGCACTTGCCAAGTGTACTTTTAGGGGGTGATATATTATTTTTACGTTAAGTTAGTTACCGAGTGCCCACAAATAAGCATATACTTTATCATACGGATTTGAGATACTGTTTTGAATACGAAATCTTGTGGTCTACATTACATTGTTGTTTACAATCAAAATATAGCTCACCAACATTCGTGTTGACTTTTTAAGCATGTATTTCTCAGGTACTTACACATTGTTGCTTTCACTGTTAGACTTGTTGTTATAGTGTTGGTGTCATAGACTTGCTGTAACAGACTCGCTGTGTTAGACTTCCGCTGCATTGTTTAGAGATGTCTCAATCATGAAACTTTTATTTTGCATTGACAACTTATGTTATTTACGAGCCATAGTTTTGTAATGACCTTTGTGTCACGTACTTATGTTAATGCTCTTTATTCGTAGGAGCACGTTATCTTTTGTAAAACATTTGACGTTGGTAAAGACGTTATCTTTTCATGAATGCAAAACTTGTTTTAAAATAGCATATAGTGTTGTAACCGTGTAATGATCCTGTTGTTGATGATCCGTATACGTTGATTTTGTATGGGGTGGCACAGAATGGCCCAAAGACATGAAGGTTTTATAGTTCGTGACATACCTGAAAGTCTTTACGTAAGAGATCGTATGAAGCTTGTTCGTACGATGGTGTGTATGCTATGTTACATATCAGTAACGGATCATGTTTTTAGGGTTTGTGAGCTATGTATTTATAGGCTCACGAATTAGGGTTTTGATAGGATATCATCCCTAATTAAATGTGATCTTATCCCAACTAACTTTCGTTATTTAAGGAAAAGAATCTGAATTAAATATACCGTACATTCTTTTAGAATATACTGGACCCTTATGCAAGTATACGAAACTCATATCAGATGGTATAGGCGCATAAAGTGCGGCTATACCCGTGCCATATATTCTACATGGCAATTAGTGTGCGATTCAGGACATTAGATGCGTAATTCGTATAGTCGTGCGGATGTGCGTATCATTAAGTCCCCCCAGTTCGATGTTATATACATTGAAAATTAGTGTATGACTTCGAACTAGTAAGAAAACTTATACACATAATGAACCAAATGAACATGCTTAATATTTTTGTTTGAATGCCTAGTTGGATTCCAAGTGTAACTGGATAGTGTATAAGATTATTTAAATATATATGCGGAACCAGATACTGTATTAGCATTAAATGCAATGTATGCGTGCAGTCACCAAACTGTCTTTTCAGCTGCATTTCCTGCACCCGAGGTAACAACTGTCACTGTTTACCGATAAGGTAATGATTATAATTATGCAACCTCCTGGTAACTCTAACGTGCACCAAGTATCTTAACAAAGTGTTTAGCTTAAGATTGACACACGTGTACAGTTGTGATTACCCCTTTGTTATTTTTTGACCTACGTATTTCTTCTATAAATACCATTTTGGCATATTTCATCTCGTAATCTTTTCCATTTACAGTAATTCAAATCTTTTCATCTTCTTTGCTAGAAAAACCCATTTTTCAATTTTTCGGATCATAAAAAAGGTGTGTATCACACTCTTATACTTTTTTGCGTTCTACTATGTAACCTTAGTTACATACTAACTTCGTATGCATATTTTTTCAACTTATTTTATTTTGTAGATGAAAATGGAATCATATGCACCTGTTCCTGCCGCCGACTCTGGTAATCTTACCAACTCTCCGGCTAGTCGTTCGGAAACTCTACCTTCGCTTTATAAAGCCCCCGAAGCCAGAGGCCTTGGCAACCATAAGAGGTTTCTCGATGAAGGTATTTATTTTGACCGTCGATTACTCTTAAATTGGACTTTAAACCTTTTGTAACGTCGTTGCTTCTATTTGCAGGTCCAAGTGGTGTATCCCATGATTCTGTTCGTGCGAAGCGTGCATGCCTAAATTCTGATGACTTATCTCCATTAATCCCTACTATCAACGACTTTATGAAAGTTCCACTCCCAGTTTTTACTGAACAATTTGCTTTTTTACAATCCTGTGCACCCCTTCAGTTAGCACAGAAGTTTGCATACCTTTCTCCATCTGAAGAGCTCTATGTTGACGCTCAGTCGACAATGTTTAAATTATCCAAAGATTTCAATCATCTGCATCAAAAATCAGTTGCTCTTACCAATCCACTGGCAACATCACCGACAGAAGCAGTAAAAATAAACTTGTTAGAAGAGGACAATGCTAGGCTGTCTGCCCAACTTGCGGTTGCTGTAACCGCACATGTGCAGAAGGAGGAGTGCATAAATGTTATGATGTTGATGAGACAGCAGGATCAAGACCAATACAACGTTGAGAAGAAATTCATGGAGTATGAGATTGCATCTTTGTCTACAAAGCTAAAGAAGGCGGAGAGCCATGTCGTCTTTCTTAATGAAAGTTTTAGTGACTGGATTGTGGCCCAGGAATCATGGGGCGCCAAACATGATGCAGTGAAGGCAGAGTATGACATTCTCCGAAAGGGTTTACCGACAATCATCCAGCATGCTCTTGATTGCAAAGTGGTCGAGCAGCGATTTGGTGCAGCCATGGTGGCTGCGCGTGCTTATGAGCTCACCCTGTTCTGGGATGTTATTTGTCAGGAGATGTATGTACCCCCCCTCCATTCCTCTGAATGTTGCTGAGCTTCTCTCTGATGAAATGAAAGAAAGATACGACCAAGCTTGTTCCCGAATCGAGCAGATCCCAATTCCCCGTTTACAACTTTTGGTGAATGATTCCAACGTCTCCGCTTAGAAGATTGTAAATGACAAATTCAACTGAACTTGTTAAGCTACCTGAAATGGATGATGTTTGTCCATGTTGGATATCAATTTTTGTTAGTTAGGGATAGGCCTTGCAATCTTGGAGGTTTCGCATCCCTATATTATATTTTTCTTTTCTGTTTAAAGTAAGGTATACATCTAATCGCTGCGTGTGAGGATGGCATATTCTCCTTAGTGTAGGGCAACGTTTCAGCCAAGCTACCCCTTTTATTTTTTATATTAGCATATACTAGTTTATATTTTGTACAAGTCACGCTATTATGCTAAGCGTTTGACTTTATATTTTTTGACCCAACTGTAATTGTTAGGTTTGACTATTATAATCGAATACTTCTATTGGTTATCTGTAATTAGATCATTGTATTTTATGAATTCATTATGGCGGATATAACGATTCATTACAATTTCAATGCATGTCATAACTCTAATTTATAATAAATGCCATGACTTCACGACGGGAGCGACCCCTCTATCTTTTCATGATCTTTTTATTCTTGTGCTAACAATCCAAGGTTATACACAAAAGGAAGCAAACCAATTCTTATATGTTTATACTCAAGACTTTTATAAAAAAAATTATAAGTGTTTACGCATATACAATCCAATGTAATTTATCCGTATTATAGACAAACCAATGTATGTATTCAAGAGTCTTCCGGCCACGCCAATGTCCGGGTTTTTTAATCAAGTAAACCAAACTTATATTTTATAGTTTAGACTGTGCGAGTCTCCGTCTTGCGCGGTGTACAAGCGTTTGAAACAATCCAATGTTTTACTACTGTCACCTTTAAAAAATAGTATTAGTAACCAAACTAAACTATGCCACTTGAGACTCGAAGTGTGTCCCTGTGCAGCTTAGGGGCATGCAATCAACAAATGTAAAAATACATAAGTTATTAGCTTAAACTGAATAATTCAATTTATTTCGAACATCTTTTGATCAACACTTAGCTGTCATGTTTAAAATGGAAAAATGGAAAATTATATAATAAATAATTTCAAACAGCTGCTTTGGGGTGATCAATCCCTCTGTTGTTTTTTATATGTAGCACCGTTTAAGTGTTTGTGAATGCCAGGTGCGCTTTATTGCTCTTCCATCTAAACTCGCTAACCAATACTCCCCTGTATCGCTTACACCAATAACCTTGTATGGTCCTTCCCATTTAGGTCCAAGTTTACCCGTGTCTTCCGCTCTGCTTGCTTCATTTTTCCACCACACCAAATCATCCAATTGGAAAGATAATGGTTGTACGCGCTTGTTATTTTATCTTGCGATTCTTTGCTTGTTGATTGCTTCTTTTATTGTTGCCATTTCCCTGCGCTCTTCAACCAGATTAAGATTTTCACGCAGTTCTTCGCTATTACTACTTTCATCGAAGGAAGCTATGCTCATGGTTGGTACATTTATCTCCGCGGATATTACAGCCTTGGACCCATACACCAAACTAAAAAGTGTGTCATTAGTCGCGCCTTTTGAGGTCATGCGGTGTGCCCACAACACGTTTGGTAGTTCATCTATCCAACCCCTTCGGCACAACCCAAGTCTTGCTTTGATACCTAGGGTGTGTTTGGCGCAAGAGCTTATGGGAGCTTATGAGAGCTTATGGGAGCTTAAGCTTATGATTTTAATAAGCTCAAAGTAATAATTTTTGTTTGGTAGACATAAAAAGTAGAGCTTATGAAAATCATAAGCTCTGAAAAAATAAGCTACTTCTAGTAGCTTATGAAAAAAAGTAGAGCTTATGAACTGAAAAATAAGCTCCAGCTAGTTTACCAAACACTTATAAAAAATAATAAGCTCCAGCTACCATAAGCTCCAGCTCCAGCTCTAGCCCATAAGCTCCAGCTTCAGCTATAAGCTCTAGCTCCAGCTAGTTTCATCCAAACACACCCCTAACACGATATCTCAATTTGTTACTTCACACTGACCGTTTTCCTGGAGGTGTGCAACTGATGTGAACGTTTGCTTTATATTTAGCTCTTGGAACCAATCACTGAATGGGTTACCTTCAAATTGTGTACCATTATCACTTACTATTTCATTTAGTATTCCAAACCGGCAGACGATGTTCTCCCATACAAAGTTGCGGATTTGTTTGCCCAAAATTATTTTGAAGGGTTTGGCTTCTACCCGCTTTGTAAAGTAATCAATGGCCACAACCAAAAACTTTACCCCTCCTGGCCCTGCGGGGAATGGTCCCACTATATCAGTTGCCCAATTGCAGAATGGCCATGGAGACGCGACTGGTATCATTGGATGTCGCGGAGCTTTGCTTATCGGTGCATGCAGCTGACATGACCGACATTTGCGTATTACCTCTGCGGCATCTCTGTACATTGACGGCCAGTAGTACCCAAGCCGTATTATCTTGGACGCAACTGTTTTGTATCCTGAATGCAAAGCACACATCCCTTCATGCACTTCCCATATAATTGATTTTGCTTGAGTTGGATTAAGACACCGCAAATGAGGTCCCAAAAAACATTTTCTATATAGAATGACTTTGTCTAGCAAATACATTGGTGCTTACATTTTAATTTTATTTTCCTCTGTTGAATCTATTGGCAATGTTCCAGTGTTCAAAAATTCCACTATCGGTGTCATCTAACTTGGTTCATCTTCTTCTACTGCGACAGATATGCCGTCTATATCAATGGATTTAACTTTCACTTCCTCCACCCAAATTTTTTTTTGGAATGGCTGAACATTAAGGCAGCCAGCTTACTGAGTGCGTCCGCTTTTTATTCAATGTTTTTGAAACCTGCATTATCTGGAATATATCGAAGTCTACCGCAAGTTCTTGCACAAGTTTCGGATACTTTTGCATTGACTCATCATGTGCTTTAAATATCCCATTGAGTTGATTTGCAACTAACTGTGAATCAACATATACTGATAACTCTTTTACCTTCAAATATTTCGCTACTCGCATTCCAGATAATAATGCTTTGTACTCAGCTTCATTATTTGTTACGGGGAAGCTAAAACGTAGCGCGAAGGTATACTTTTCTCATTCTAGACTTTTCAGGACTATTCCTGCCCCTGTGCCTTCTGGACCACAGGCCCCATCTGTATGCATTTCCCACAGTTGTTCGGGAGGAGGTGAAATTTCCTTTGATTCATGCGAGATTTCAATGTCTCCGACTGTTTCAGCCAGATAATTTTCTAGGACTTGCCCTTTTACCGCACTTCTTGGTGAGAAGCTTATCTCATGCTCACCGAATTCAATAGCCCATTTGGTCATGCGACCAGAATTTTCTGGTTTGTATAGAACCTGCTCAACAATTATCAGCGAATGTAAATTTGCAAGAATTTTTCAAGCAATTTTAGGCTTTTGACAATATTTTGTTTTTGGTCATACCTACTTTATTGGTTGGTCCGTTAAGACCATTATTGGATGTGCTTGGAAATATCTCCTTAAGCGTCTGGCCGTATGCACAAGCGCATAAACTAGTTTTTCGATGGCAGGGTAATTTAATTCTCTTCCTGTTAAGGCTTTACTAACAAAATATGGTATTTGTACCTGTTCACATAGCATAATACATAAAATTTTAAATGTCTATTGAATAAGAAATAACTAAGTTTTAACTTCAAGTGCGTACCTGCCCCCTGTTTGCTATCAATACTAAACTTATCGCTTCTTTTGATGCCGCTAAGTAAAGTATTAACGTCTCTCCTGCAATCGGCGCAGTCATCGTCGGCAATTCCTTTAACAGTCTTTTCATCTCTTGAAACGCAACTTCTGCTTCCTCTGTCCATTTGAAATCCATTTTCCTTAAGCAATTTTTCAACGTCCCAAAAAAGGGAAAAGATCGCTCTGCGGATTTTGATAAGAATCTTGTTAACGCGGCCAATTTACCCGTTAAACTTTGCACCTCTTTTTTATTTCTAGGCGATGGTATACTTTCGATGGCTTCTATTTTCTTTAGATTTGCGCGTATTCCGCGCTCAGTGATTATATGACCAAGAAACTTTCCTTCTTCTTCTCCAAAGCTACACTTTGACAGATTGAGCTTCATGTTTATCTTTCTTAATGATGCAAACGTTTCTAATATATCATCCAATAAACCTTGTTCTGTTGTGCTTTTTATCACCAAATCGTCAACATACGCCTCTAAATTTCTGCCAATTTGACTTTTAAAATCCTCGTCTATTACGCGTTGGTATGTTGCTCCAGCATTCTTTCAACCAAACGGCATCTTTGTATAACAATAACTACCTTGACTGGTGTGAAAGGCAGTTTTATCCTCATCCTCTGCTGCCATCTGTATCTGATGGTACCCTTTATACGCATCCAGAAAACATTTATACCGGAAACCAGCTGGCGATTCGGCTTTCCAGTCTATTTCTAGTAAAGGATAATTATCCTTAGGACAGGCCATGTTAATATCTGTGAAATCGACGCACATGCGCCAAGACCCATCACGCTTTTTCACCAGTACCGGGTTTGCTGCCCGCGTCTAGTATCGCACTTCTCGCAATATATTTGCTTTAACCAACTTGTCGACTTCTGCCTTTAACCATTCGCTTCTCTCTGGTGCCATACCGTGTTTCTTTTGGCATACTGGTGTCAGACTCGGATTTGCATTAAGCTTATGCTTAGCTATTTCCATTGGTACCCCCGGTCATATCTGCTTCTTTCCGTGCAAAGACATCTGTGTTACAGGCTAATATGTTACGGAGTTTAAACTTTGTTTCATCAGACAACCCTCCGCCGATTTTGATTTTTTGCTCTGGATATCGCGCATTTGCGATAATCATGCAGCTTCGTAGCTGCTCCTCTTCACTTGGTTGTTTTTCGGCTTATTCTATAGCCGCAACACTTGCGTCTTGTGTTTCTGAGTTGGGAATTTGATAAGACCATGCACCGTGGAAGGAATGGCCGCCAACTTTTGCAACTTTGTGCGCCCTAAAAGCGCATTATATTTTGAGTAAGACCTTACTACAGCGAATTCTACTATTGTACTTCTTACTAACTCCTTATTATCATCATCTACCAGCTATAATTTCAACTCGATGATCCCAATTGGCCATGCGAACTCCCCAAAAACCCCAATAATGTGGTGCTGGGAGCTATTAATTTAGCTCGTACCGCTCCAGGCAGCAATCAGAAACAATGTTCGTACATTATATCGACGCCGCAACTAGTGTCTATGTAGAATCTCTTTATGATGTACCCACAACCTTTAACGCGCCCTTTAATTCTGATAGGCGCATCTGATGGTTCTTGCGCTATCGCCGAAAATAGAATGGGAGTGTTTTCCCATTCCTCTGGCAATTCTAATTTACGTCACTGATTTGCTCGTCCGCTGATGACCATGTTAATGGTTTTCTCTGTTTTCCTTCCATCATTCTTTCTTTGCCATGGATACTCTTTTTCTCCTTTTGGCTTCTCACTTGATGCTTTTCCACCCTTCTTCGAGTGTTGCAATCTTCCTCTTTTGAGTTCGGCAACTACCTTTTCTATTAGATGCCGACATTCATTGGTTTCATGACCATAATCATCATGAAAATCAAAAAATTTACTTTTGTCTCTATTTCCATATTTTGACAAGGGTATCGGGGGATCAAAGCTTTTGCATACTGCCTCCGTAGGCAATATTTCTTTTGGTGTTTTTGTGAGGTCTTTTATCAATGCAACATTATCAGCATGGTTATTTTTATACCTTTGGCTTCCTCCCCCTTGTTATTGTTAAACTAACGGTATTTGTCATTATTGTAAATTACTGCCTCGGGATGGCCCATTACTACTATAACGCTTGCCAGATTCTAACCCTCTTCCTTGTCCCAGATTATAAGCGTCATCGATATCCATGTTTGAAGAGGTATTTCCACAATTTTGTATTATGTCTTCTTGTGCGCGCATATAATCATGCGTTTCTTTTATAGCTTCTGCGAAAGTGTCCGACACTCTTCTGCGCTACCGCTGCCATAAAGATAGATGTCTTTCTGTGTCTATACAATGTATGAAGCCAGACACCTTCTGACTTTCTGGAAGGTCTTGTATTTTTGCCACTTCCTTGGTGTACCTATCTATGATTTCCCCCAAACATTCTTTTAGTTTTTGCTTGATGTCGTGGCATTCAACGTGCGTTCTTTTGTGGGCGCACAGATTGTGAAAATTTTATAGGAATCTTGAACATAAATCCGCAAAGCCTTTGATACTTTGGGCTAGCAAGTTGTTGAACCATTCCCTTGCTACCCCCAGCAGCACTATTGGTAGCATGTGGCATGCTATTGCGTCACCCCAGCTGTGTGTTCTTGCGGTTCCTTCGAATTTTTGTAAAAAATCATCTGGATCTGATAACCCATCGTAACTTCCCAATGTTAAAGGTAACACAGGCGTTACTATAAAAGGATGATTTGCAATATGCGGCACAAATTTTTTTGTTGTAGGAGCTAACTCAAGACTTTGTTTAGATTTTTGTCCTTACATTATCGCGAACCAGTTATTCATAAATTCTTGTACTCGTGATGGTTCATTAAAAGCTGGTGCCAAATGCGGCGGAGCAACTTGCTGCAACTGAGATATAAAGTTGTTGGATTGAGTCGGGACATATTGCATCCTACTGTATTGATTGCTTGCAGCATCAAAATTTGGTTGCGAAGACGCATATGTCGTTGACCCTTGTTACGGTGTCAGCATAATATATGAAACATGTGGGTTTCTCAGGCCCATCTGTCTGATTCTTTCCTGAGCTTTCTCTGTGGTAACTATCTCGATAGGAGTATTGGATTCAATCGATGTGATGATTGGTATGGTGCCCACACAGGTAGTTTTAACTTTGAAACCTGGTGGAATGGTTTAGCTTGGAGAACCAAAGCTCAGATTTTTTGGAGGCAGATCTTCAAATGGTTAGAGGCTAGTTCCTGTTTCTAACACGCTTCCATCGGGAGAGTGCCACCAATTCTTAGATGGTTCTTTTAGGGCTGTTTCTGATACAGATGGTCCTGTTTTGATAGTTAATGTCGCTGGAGGCTTCGATGTACCTTTGACTGGTGTAGGTGGCGTCGGTGGATATTCATAACAGTCGTTGTAGGTGTTTGAAAACCTGGACTTACTGGAGAATCCGATCGCCCTTGATTTTTGGCATTCTTGTTTCCTCCACCCATACTTGCTGACAACTTTGAAAACCTGAAAGTGACCGATTAAATAAACAAAAAAAAATTACGGAAAAAAGATATAATGAATCATATACAACACAAATTCCAATCTTATTTGTTCATACAACCGGTCCCACGGATGGTTCCAAATTATCAAGCATATTTTCATGAGGTCAAGGTGAACCTACACTTGAGTGCATGAAAGGGTTTAAGGACTAACAATATTCGAACCTCCGACCGTAGTCGTGGATAACCCACATTGGCATTGTTTCGATTCCGACAGGGTGGCCGATTTGAGAGACCACCAACAACCCAGCATACGAGGTTGAGTGGCCTAAAGACATGAAGGTTTTATAGTTAGTGACATACCTGACAGTCTTTACGTGAGAGACCGTATGAAGCTTGTCTGTACGATGGTGTGTATGCTATGTTACGTATCAGTAACGGATCATGTTTTTTTAGGGTTTGGGAGCTATGTATTTATAGGCGCACGAATTAGGGTTTTGATAGGATCTCATCCCTAATTAAATGTGATCTTATCCCAACTAACTTTCGTTATTTAAGGAAAAAATCTGAATTAACTATACCGTACATTCTTCTAGAATATACTGGACCCTTATGCAAGTATACGAAACTCATATTAGATGGTGTAGGCGCATAGAGTGCGGCTATACCCGTGCCATATATTCTACATGGCATTTAGTGTGCAGTTCAGGACTTTGGATGCGTAATCCGTATAGTCGTGTGGATGTGCGTATCATTAACAATGTACCTAAATAAAGTGTTATATAAAAAATAAGTATCAAAATGGTATTTAAATATGCATAAGAATTCAAATTCAAAGGTAATAATTATCGTAATTTCTAAAAGTTCAATATTCACCTTTAGAAATTGCAAAACTACTTTTTTGGCGTCAAAACTATTTCGAATAAAAGCAAGCCTTCAAGAAGTCTTGATCATAGCGTGGTTATCTATTCATCGTGCGAAAGTGGGTCCAATTTTCAACCGAACTTTTTTTAGCACGTTGGCCACATAATTCGGCCCAATTATGTGGCCAACGTAATGTGCTTAAAAATATATTTTGCGGCCATGAATTATTTATGAAATGAAACTATAGTCAAATATATTTGCATTCAATATGAAATTTTAAAATAGAAACAATTATAGAGTTATGAATTGAGAGATATTAAAAAGTGTCACAAAATAATCGAACCATTAAACCAAGTTATAACTAAACATGTAAGGATTTGTGGCTAGTGGGGATATATGAACTCCAAAAATATTCACAATGTACCTAAATAAAGTGTTAAATAAAAAATAAGTATGAAAATGGTATTTAAATATGCGTAAGAGTTCAAATTCAAAGGTAATAATTATCGTAATTTCTAAATGTTCAATATTCACCTTTAGAAATTGCAAAATTACTTTTTCAGCGTCAAAACTATTTCGAATGAAAGCAAGCCTTCAGGAAGTCTTGATTATAGCGTCGTTATCTATTCATCATCCGAAGTTTAATTTTCAACTGAAGTTTTTTTAGCACGCTGGCCACATAATTCGGCCCAATTATGTGGCCAACGTAATATTCTCAAAAATGCGTTTTGCGGCATGAATTATTTACGAAACGAAACTATAGTCAAATATATTTGCATTCAATATGAAATTTTAAAAAGAAACAATTATAGAGTTATGAATTGAGAGATATTAAAAAGTGTCACAAAATAATCGAACCATTAAACCAAGATTGTTAAGACCCCGAAGTTGTATAGTGTTAATGTGAAATAAGCTTAAATGATGGTTCCTTAGAAGAGGGCTATATAAGGAACCTAAGTAGTCCTAATTAGATAGCCATTGCATTGTAACTGAGTTCTAGAAGCTGTGGAATGTAAATCTTGTTAATTCTCTCTAATACCGAATCTCCTTTACACCTACCGAATCTCATTCTAACTTGTCTTTTCTTCTAATCTCAACATGATTTGACCTATCATTTGGTATCAGAGCTTCCAAGGAGTGATATTACATCACTAGATCGATCCAGAGATTGAAGATTGTAGAATCTGAACACTTTCAGTATATTGAATCAGATTCGGTATAATCGAATCTGATAATCTGACGTTGAGATTCCTGTGATAAGTTCAGCGAAGGTGTATTAGGTTGATTAGAAAGAGTTTCAATCATCATCACAGCTTTTTAACATCAATTATGGAGAATTAAGTTGATTTTTAGAGTTCGTGACTAAAACTCTCGGTATTCATCAATTACAGCTTGATTCTGTAGTTAAGTAAAGATTTGAGGTTTCAGTTGTGATCATGAGGTTTTTAATCACATTTCTGATGGTTTAATTTCATCAATTATTCAAGTTTTGAAGATTTGATGCACATTCGGTATCGTAACTGCCATACCGAATCTGCTTCAAAGCTATTAATTCTCAATCAGTGTTGCAGATTATGGTGTGTTTGTGATTCTATCACATTTGGTTTGGTCATACGTAGCTAATTGGTGTGATTTGAGAAAGGATTCGTTTGAATTCTAAGATTTCATACTTAGACTCGGTATTGTCAACTGCTACTGTTGACATTCGATATCCTATACATTCGGTATCTTTGATATTTTGTGTGATACTAACTTGTTTCCTTGTGCAGCAAGGTTACAGAATCTAATTCAAAGGAATTGAATTGTGTTTGAATTCAAATTCATACAGAATATGACTACCGAGTCAGATACCGAATCAGGATCTCAGTATCAATTAATTCATTAGTTTTAAGTGTTCTCAGGCTACAAATCTTGTGGTTACCAAATCTATACTGCATCTGGGTGTGTTACTTGTATTTCTGATCAGTTTCTGATACAGAATCTGGTTTACCGAATTTGCTACAGTACAGAATCTATACCGAATCTGCTACAGTACCGAATCAGTTACCTAATCTAACATTTGTGTTAGATTATTGTGATTTTTCATCTTAGATTTGAGTAATACCGACTCTTTACCGAATCTACCTCATTCTCAAGATGTCTACTCAAGATACTTTGATCATTGGATCAGATTCCCGTCCTCCAATGTTGTTTGATGGCAAGTACACTCAGTGGCTTCACCGTATCACTCAGTACATAGACTACAAGGGTGAGAAAGCAAAGTACATATGGGCTTCTCTGAGAGATAGTCCAGTTATAGATTATCATCCGGATACTGGTATGCGAATTCCAGTCTATGAACTTTCTGGTGATAAACGTGAGAGAGCTCAGGGTGATATAGAGGCAAAGAACATTTTTATGCAAGCTATCCCGTATGAGTTGTTTGAAAATGTTGATAGCAACACAACAGCAAAAGATATATGGGATGAGGTCAAAAGACAGCAAGAAGGTTATGACATGTCAGATGTTACTAAACTGAATAAGGCTCTGGGATTTTATGAAGATTTCAAGCAGGAACCTGATGAAACACTCAAGGATACCTACTGTCATTTCAATGGTGTTCTAAATGAGTTCAAAAGGTGCAAGATCATAAAAGTAAATGCTGAAGTTAACATGAAATTTCTCAAAAAGCTCAATGTTGATTGGCTTCCTTATGGAACCCTTGTTCGATCTACCAAAGAGATTGATAAGTTGACTATTCATGAGCTTGTTGGAGTTCTTATGCATTACCAACCCGAAGTGTCTAAACTTCAAGAAGGAAGTAAAGAGTCATCTCCAAGTGATCCTCTTGCTCTCATTGCCAAAAAGAAGAGTAAATCATTTACGACTTCCAAAAGTTTGTCCAAGAAAATGCTTGTTGAAGAATCAACTAATTCTGAAGAGTTGAATCTTTCTGATGTTGATGTTTCTCACCTTGAATTAGTCAAGATGGCAGCCATGTTCACAAAAGCCTTGAACAAACACAAGTTCAAAGGCAAATCAAGCAATCAACGCAAGAACTCATCATCTTCCTCGTATTACAAGAAAGCTGATCACTCAAAACAACAATAACGTGCTGATGATTCCAAGAAGGATGAATTAATCTGTTTCAATTGTGACAAAGCTGTTCATTACTCTCGTGAGTGCAAGATGCCTAAGAAGAAGGATGCAGCTTCCTACAAGAAGAAAATGTTGATGGCTAAGATTGAAGAAACTGTGAGAGATCTGAAACCGGTTAATGACACTTGGTTTAACTGGACCGACGATTCAGATTCAGAGGTGGAACATGCAAATGTTTGCAAGGTGACTAAGCTCATCAAAGCTAAGGAAGCCATGGAGTATTCTGACTCAGCATCTGATGATGATGAGGTACAATCATCTGAAATTCACCTGATTTTATCAAAGTGCAAAATGACATGATGAAGAATTTTGTCTCAATGTCAAAAGAAGTCATTGGTTTAAAATCTGAAAACAAGGTTTTAAATTATAAAATCAAACTTTTTGTGACCAAACCATCTTCATCTAAATCTCAATCGGAATTGCAAAGATTGACTGTCCAACTCAGCTCCACAGAGACTGAGTTGCAAGATCTTAAAAAACCAATTCATCCGATTAAAGTCGAAAGGACAGATTATCATTTAAAATCGGAACGACTTGCAGAAAAAGTTCAATTTTTAGAAAAAGATCTTTCTGATTTGAAAACTCAACATGAACTCACACTTTCAAAACTAAACAAGAAAATTATTCAATTGGAAAACACCATAATTGAAAAGAACTCTGAAATTTCTTCATTGTCAAAAGAGTCTTTTCAAATGAAAGCACAACTTTCTCGATATGAGGAAAAACTCTATCGAACAGATCAATCCAAAGCTAACATGAATATGGAACTTTCAAAACAAACGATTTTCATGAATAGACCAAAAATAATTCATGGTGACAAGTGGGGGTTGGGTTATGAAGATCCTAAGATCTTAGATAATGCTTCCAAAAAGATTCCAGGATTATATCATTCTGATTACTTTCAAGCTGGTTTACCATCTCATTTTGTGCATGCTTCTGATGCTGATTTTGATGATATTATTGTTAATCGCAAATCTAGGAAATACCATCAAATTAGCTTAATGTATGAGAAAATCAATGCTAAAATGGGTAAATCAAATCCTGATTTCTTGAAGGAACTTGTTGAAACTGAAAAGAATATGCAACGTGAAAATTATGTGCCTAAGCGTAGACTGGTTTATATCCCAACACTCATGCTAGAGAAATACATTTTAATGCTTGAGAATGAAGTGTTTAACAAACCTAGTTCTAGCATTATTGTTATAGATGAGGTGTTTGATGAACCAACTTTTGATGTGAAACCAATTCTACCGACATTACCTGCATGTTCTGATAATGTTTTCTGTGAAGACCTAGCACATGAACCAACAGTCTTCTTTGAGATAGAATCCCTAGGTCAAACTGATTTAGATGTAAAGGTAGAACCTCGAGATGAACCAAATGTTGAAAACGTGATAAAATTTGACACAACAATTAATGAATTTTATGAAAACATACCTGTTGTACGAAACTTGAAACGTATATTAGGTATAGTTGAAAAGGAAAATGTTGATTTGCAACTTAAGTGTCAATCATTAGAACAAATACTTGCTTTGTGTGATAAATTGCCTTCACTTCCTAGAAAATACTGTACTTATGATTTTACGGAAGGTGAAGTGCTTGTTTCTGCAGAGGAATTATGTCTTGAGATTAAAAGCTTAAAACAAAAAATAATTCAACTGAAACAGGCTAACACACTTACGCAATCATCTACTGTTGAAACCAATGTGCCTAAATGTGTTGGTGGGATTCATAAGAAGGGGAAGGGAACAACAACATCTACGGATGCAAAACCTATTACTATTCTTAAAAACCCATTACGTTCTCAATTTGGTAAACGCAACACAATTTGTTGTCAAGAGAGTTCATTCTCAAAATGGTTCTGTGTTAACTGAAAAGATTCCTATGATTCCAATGTCAAATCAATCAAAGGATAGTCTTTTAACGAAATCAGTCAAGTCAACACAACACACTCGTCCAAAACCTGATTTGAGTGAGTATGATGCAAAAGAACGTAAAATAAAATTAGAAATTTTGCAAAATCAATCATCTCATATGTCAACTGAAAAGTTTGGACGTCTAACTAACAGAGGTGTTTTTCGTGTCACAGGTCATAATCCAAATTTGACTTACAAGTCTGTATGGGTTCCTAAGTCCACGACTAAGAAAGTAGCAAACAAACCAAAGAAATCTACTAGTCGACCTAGAAAATTATCTCATGTTTTTCGATTTTCGTCTGTGAACAAAACATCTACTTGGAATAAGTTGTGTGTTAAGACTTCTGATAACGATGTAAAACTTGATATTGCGTATGATGCTTCATGTAATATGGTTTTAAATGATGCTTTATTGTCTAAATTGCATGATGCTTTATGTGATTATCTCATTGTTGATCCAAAGTTTATTGTTGGTACTAACCGTAGAGGACCCAAGAACTTTGGGTACCTAAACTCTAGGAAATTAACGTTTACAGGGTTCCGACGTCTATGTTTGGTATATCAATTCCGGTTGCTCTCGACACATGACGGGCGATAAATCCTTGCTTGTCAATTTCGTTGACAAATTCCTAGGAACGGTTACTTTTGGAAATGATGAGATTGCAGCAATAACGGGTTATGGAGATTATGTGAAAAATGGCATAACAATCAGACGGGTCTCATATGTTGAGGGTTTGGGGTGCAGTTTATTTAGTTTCAGCCAATTTTGTGACGGATATCTCAAGGTTTTGTTTGAACTTCGTCAATGCTTGGTGCAATCCACCGATGGAAACGATCTCCTTGTTGGTAAACGTTGTGCTTCACTTTATACTATTGACTTCACTGACGCACCATCACATGGAACCATGTGTTTGGTCACTCGTTCAACAAAGGAAAATTCATGGTTATGGCATCACCGGATGTCTCACCTGAATTACAAGGGTATTAATCGATTCGTCTCTAAAGACTTAGTTGATGGTATTCCAAGCTTTCAATATGATAAGCATCATGTGTGTCCATCATGTGCAATGGGTAAGCTGAAACAGACTAATCATCCGCTTAAGCAAAACCCCAGTACTTCATCGTCCTTGCAATTATTGCATATGGACTTATGTGGACCCATGAGGATTTCTAGACTTAGTGGCCGGAAACATGTGCTTGTCATTGTTTATGATTATACCCGATTTACATGGATTTTCCTTCTACGAACAAAGTCAGAAACCCCCGCCATTATCATTGAGTTCATCAAAAAGACTCAACGCTCTTTTAACAAACATGTTAAGAGTATTCGAACTGATAATGGGACGGAATTTAAGAATGACCTGCTTGATAGTTATTTGAAAGACCAAGGCATTGAACATCAGTTCTCTGCTGCACGAACCCCTCAACATAATGGAGTAGTTGAACGATGTAATCGTACGTTTTAACAACCCAAACCATCCAACGACAAAACCACGTGGAAACAGCAAAATAAAAAAAAATTCCTGAACAGCATGTTGCGCGGCGCGCCATATAGGCCGAGCGGCGCGCCAAAGTGGACTGTCCAAAAAGTTCTTAAATGCGAAAATGTTTGACTAGTTCCCGACGTATTTAGACAAAACGCTTTTAACCGCATGTTCAATATATGAAAACTAGCGCGTTCCATTAATAAAATTTAGTTTACGAAGCGGGGCCCACATTGACCCAAATTACCCCTTAAGTACCAAAATACAATTTTCGACCATAAGACTTTTAATACAAAACAAAGCCGAGCATGGCGATTGGGGATACGCTACCCAATCCTAATAAATCCAAAAGCAAGTCTCTAAAGCAACTATGCAAGTCTTCTAGTCCCCGCGCTTACCCGAGCCACCGTCCGCATGCAATCTATAAAAAGAGTCAACAACGAGAGGGTAAGCTAACGCTTAGTGAATGATAATATACTACATACATATATATGTATAAAAAGGACACGCCACAAAATAACAAATACCGCATACCGAGGCATCCATATATAAGGCACTACACTAAGCATACCGTACGATCTCTAAGCAACGAGCTAAAGATACAACAACAATATAAGTTCACTAACGACGATGTGAACAACGCCAAATAGCTACACCCGGAGGGTTAGCTACAACACAACAATACATTAATATATAACAATATAAACGAACAAGGTTAACACCTTAACCCAATACCGAGAACCAAATACCACAATGAAGATTGGCCGAACTACACGAGCCTTAGTAATCCGAAACCACACGAGATTACTATCTTCACAACATCGAGGTTGGCCGAACTACACGAGCCTTAGTAATCCGAAACCACACGAGATTACTACCTCAATAAGATGACCGAACTACACGAGTCACCATGAATCCGAACTACACGAGATTCATTTCCACAATACAATAAGATGACCGAAACCACACGTGTCATCGTGAATCCGAATACACACGTGATTCACTTCTCAATATTATACCCTTCGCCATTGGGGTTATATCAACCACATCACAACCACGTGTGATAATGTACACGCGAACGCGTACTTCGCCAAAGATAGTCAACTAAAACGCACAACCATGCCAATTGGACTCATACAAAAGTCCATCAAATCCATCTATATGTGAAGTGAGCTCTATAGCCGAGAATCACTTCACCCGACCCGCACCCATCCTACACATACATATGCACATAGGATATTATCACTCACCTTGAAGTCTTGAAGAATGCTTCCAAGTAATCCGCAACTCGCCAATGGAAAGTACCTATTCCATTATCACAATTACAACAATAAACTTAGAGTGGATTTACAAATCAACCCAATTCGTTACTTAGTGCAATTTCGACCCAAATGCACTTCCAAGCACAAACCGTGCCCAAAACTAACCAATAATCACTAACACAAGTGAGAATGGTCCTAATACGCCAATTAAACCCGAACTCAAGTGTTAAACACGCGTCATACCCATTTTGACACTAAAACCCTAGTTTTAACCCAATAAGTCAAAATCTCACCATTTACAAGTTTTAACACCAAAACACATTTAACTCGGTTTAATACTTCAACTTAATCCATTTTAAGTTTATAAACCTCATTAAATCGCCAAATGGGTCATAATCACCACCAAACCCTAATTTGACCCAAAGTCACAATTAGTCAACCAAATAACCTTAAATGGGTTTCAATACTTCCATAATCACTAACTTAAGTGATTAAACTCAATTTCAAGTCCTAAACATAACCAATTTGTTCACCAACCCAAAATCCACCAACACTAACAATAAACCCGATTACTAGCATCACTAAACCCACTTCATGAGTCTAAATGGGTTTATCAACAAATCAAGTTCAAACCCTAACTTTGAATAGCAAAATCAACAATGAAATTCAGAGTTTGAGCTTACCAATACTATCACCGCGTAGCCAAGAACTATAGGAACAACTTTAGAACTCGAGCTTTGATGAGAATCCGCCTCCTTCTTCTCTAAATCCACTTCTCTCTCTCTAAAACTCTTACTCTCTCACTAGATAAGGTTGGGAGTGTTTGATGAGTGAAAATGTGATCCAAACTGATCAAAGGATCAGTTTTGATGACCCCAAACCGACCCCAAGTGAAAAGACCAAAGTACCCTTCATTTAGACCTTTTAAAAAGGCTGAAAATTGCATCAGACGGGTTCGGCGCTCCGCGCCGAAAGGTGGAGCGCCGCTCCAACCTTCAGGTCAGTTTTCAGTTTCTTGTTTTGGCCATAACTTTTTGACCGTAGCTCCGTTTTCGATGAATCAAATATCGTTGGAAACATGATAAGATTTTATTTACAATGGTAAGGCTTTGGAACATCAACACAAACTTTATTTGGGGTTGAAAGGATACGTACACACCTTGTCACTTCAGACAACGTCCAGTTTCCTTCGGCGTCCGAGCAAGCAACACGTAAACTTCATACACGCATCGTACACCATAAATACATTATGTACAATAAATATTTGGATCTTACATACGTTGTGCGAAGAAACTCGAACGATGCTTGCTTACTCCAAACTACCTCCGAAAATGTAGGGGAAGCCATTTCTACTGCATGTTATTCCCAAAGTTACTATATGGTAGACGCCCGAATGTCAAATATTTCCGTGTCTTTGGTTGTATATGCTATGTGCTTAACGATTTTGACAGTCTCAGAAAGTTTGATCCTCATGGCAATCAGGCCATATTTCTCGATTATTCTTCGAACAAAGTTGCCTATCGTGTTTATCACAAACGGACAAAGACGATCAAGGAAAGCATTAATGTAAGGTTCGATGAGTTATCGGGAATGGCTTTTGAACAACTCAGTTCAAGACCCGATCCTAACCTGGCTATTACATCTTCCGCGTAAAACTCAATTTTCTTGAAGAAGGGTGTTCCTACGGTAACAACTGAGGAACTGGATGTCTTGTTTAATAGTCTTTATGCTCCTCAATGGAATTCAAATGTTCAAACCGTACCGGTTACACCATCACAGTCAACTACTGTGGACACTCATTCAAGTCTTTTTGATGAAGATACAACACCAACTTATTCACCCGTTGCTTCTTCATCCTCCCTCCCACCTCCAGATACAGATAATCTTGAACCAATTCAAGATTCATCAGTTGATACAACTCCAGTTGTTCTCCAGATACTCAATTGAATCCATTAGATGGTGTTACATCAGATCAAGTGGATCAAGGCTCAACGTCAACAACGGTTGATGTTCCAACGGATACCACTGATGTACAACCTCTTCCACATAATAACCGATGGACTAAAAGTCATCCAATTGATCTTATCATTGGTGATGCATCTGCTCCAGTCTCAACTCGAAGGGTAACTCAGAATATGTGTCTATACACTGCCTTTCTTAGTAATATTGAACCAACAACGGTTGCTCAAGCTTTACTAGATCCGAACTGGGTAGTAGCAATGCAAGAAGAGATCAGTCAATTTGATCGTTTGAAAGTATGGCGATTAGTTCCAAGACCAACGGGTTAACGACCAATAGGGGTTAAGTAGATTTTTAAGAACAAGAAGGATTCTGATGGAATTGTGGTTCGAAATAAGGCACGTCTTGTGGCCAAGGGATTTCGACAACAAGAGGGTATTGATTATGATGAAACGTTTGCTCCGGTTGCTAGGATTGAGGCTATTCGTATTTTCCTTGCATTTGCTTCTTATATGAAGTTCACGGTGTTTCAAATGGATGTCAAAACTGCTTTTCTGAACGGTCATCTTCAAGAGGAAGTTTATGTTGATCAACCAGAAGGCTTTGTCAATCCCATTCATCCAAACCATGTCTACTACTTGGAGAAAGCTTTATATGGTCTGAAGCAAGCACCGCGTGCATGGTATGAGACCTTAACAAAGTATTTGCTGGATAATGGCTTCTCTCGTGGAACGATTGATACAACGTTATTCATCCGTAAAAACCATGGTCACGTTCTCTTGGTTCAAATTTACGTTGATGATATTATTTTTGGTTCCACGTCCCCGGCCTTATGCAAAGAATTTGGTGACCTTATGGCCAACAAATTCAAAATGAGCATGCTTGACCAGTTAAATTTCTTCTTGGGGTTACAAGTAAAACAATTACCAAATGAGATTTTTATCAGTCAAAAAAAGTATATCAATGATATGCTAAAACATTTTAAAATGACTGATTTAAAATCAATGACAACCCCAATGAGAACTCTACTGGATGCTGATGCTAATGGGGAACCCTTTGACGTTACGCTTTATCGAAGCATGGTTGGTTCTTTAATGTATCTGACTGCAAGTCGACCAGACATTACACTTGCTGTAACTATCTGTGCTCGCTTTCAGTCCAACCCAAAGAAATCTCACTCCAAAGCGGTTGTTAGGATTTTTCAGTACCTTAAAGGTACACCTAACCTTGTGATCTGGTATCCTCATGGATCCGATTTCAATCTCACTACTTATACTGATGCGGATCATGGCGGTTTCCATGTTGATAGAAAAAGCACATATGGATCAATTCAGATGTTGGGGAATAGGCTAGTTGGTTGGTCATCCAAAAAGCAGAACTGTGTGTCTTTATCAACTGCTGAGTCTGAGTACATTGCTGCAGCTCACTGTTGTTCACAAGTTTTGTGGATGCAAACTCAACTTTTGGACTATAGCTTTAAGATTTCTAAGACCCCAATTTACTGTGATTCACAAAGTGCTATTGCAATTACGAGCAACTCGGTCCAGCATTATAATACTAAACACATTGATATTCATTATCATTTCATTAAGGACCATGTAGAAAAAGGGAATGTAGAGTTATACTTTGTGCCTACCAAAGTGCAATTAGCATACATGTTCACTAAGCCCTTAGATGAACTTAGGCTAAAGTTCTTGATCAAAGAGATTGGCATGGTAGAGTATAGTGCTTGACATTCCTTAGATCTGTTGGGACTTATACTTGGGATCTTGTGTTTAGGGGGAGTAGATACATTCTAGGGGAGCAACTTCTTCTTATGCTTTAGATAACATCTTTCAAGGAGGAGCCTTACTTTTAGAATTCTATTAACTTCCTGGGATTAAATTTCAGTGGTTACGAAAGGGGAAGGTAACTCATTGATATCATATTTCAAGGGGGAGTTAACTCATTTTCTTGGGAATATATCAAAATGGTGATTTACTTTCTTGTATATCACATTTTGAGGGGGAGAAAAAGGGAGAAAATGAAAAGAAAATTGTTTTTCAAACGTGAATTTCATAAACTCTTTGTTTTTATCTAAAATAATTCACTGAGGCTTGTATATATCTCAGTATGCAACTCGTTTTAACAATTAGTATCACTGAAGATTTGTACTTTGTACATAATTCAAAATTTTCTAAGTACAAATCTTGTTTTGATAAAATTCATTAAAATTGAAAAAGATAAAATCCAAAAAGATTTTAATTTAAATGAATAAATGCTAATTTTAGCATTATACCGAATCTGACAACCAACAGTACAGATTCGGTAAGTTCAAAATTTTCAACAATTGTCTCAGAAATGTTTTTCATCAAAAATGTGATAATCTTGAATGATTTTTGATAAAGATTTGTCAAAGTTTGAAGTGCAATGTGTCTAAATTTGAAAATGGACTGCATTCGGTACTTAAGGCCCATTCGGTAAAGTCCATTTCTTTAAAACATTCGGTATCTATAAATAGCAGGGTCAAAGTCAAACTTTCTTTAACTTTTACCTAATTGCATACCGAATATGATAAAACCTACCGAGTCTGCCTAATCTACCGAATCCGTCTCTCTGTATCTTCAAATATTTGGTATATTCTTGTTTTAATTGAATTTAAGTATCACATGTTGTAGATCTGAGATAATTGAACATTTATAAACCAGAAAATTAAGCAAATAACATGATTGTGACACTTAATTTTGAAAAATGTTGCTTATACCAAATCTGAGTCGTATTTCTTAATTCTTTGATTAAACTCATCTGATTTGGTTGATTAACATGAAATCTTGTCAAATCCATGTTAAATTAGTTGATCTATCAATTGACCGAGTCTGATTACATGTTTAATTGAGTATTTGATAGATTATGTACATACCGAACGTGTTCTTGCTACAGTACCGAGTCTGTTCAAGTCGTTAACATGTTTTTCTGATTTGTTTGAGTTGTTAATTGATTGTGACTATGTTTTTGCATGATATAAGACTGAATATGCATGTTTGGGTGATTATGTATGATTTTTGAAGATACCAAATCTCTTTTTGGAATTATATCGAATCTGTAATTTGGTACTTTCAAAATCTGAGATTTTCAACTTGATAAATCTTACATGCTTTATTTAAGTCTTTGGTATGAAAACTCAAGCTTATTTGGTTACAGAATCTCAAGTTTTCATGACTACCCAATCTGCTTGTTTTGTGCTTAAATATGACTAAGTGTTGTTCTGATTCTTTGTGTTATATATTTGACTTTGAAAGATGATTTTGTACTATAATGAATATCATATGAATGTCATGTTTGTCAATTACTTGTTCATATTTGGAATAAATGATGTTTATAACTTAGAAAAACCATAAAAATTATAAAACATGAAAAATACAAAGGATTTCAAAGGCAAATAAGAATAGAGGTATGTGCTTTATGTTAAATATCTTGTGGTCTTCTATTTCTTATTTATACAGCTAAATGGCGAACAATCACTTCATCAATTCTGAAACCAACATTCCTTGCAATTACTGGACTGCAATACTAGAGAGCCATACAATGTAGCCTACTCTAAGCTCAACTGTCAGTGTACCTGTGACAGATCTGGAGCTACTCAATAGAACAATTAGGTTTGTGGAAGCTACACAACCTACTGCTGCAAATCCAGAGGGTACACAAGCTCGATTTGAGTTTGGGCTAAGAGGAGTTCAAGGGATGAGGAGTATCACTAAGGCTGATTTTAGGAGGATCATCAGGCTTCCTCTTGTACAGAATTCTCCCGCTTTCCCTGCTACTCAGCAGATAATGTCATCAATCTTTGATCTTGGTTATGTTGGAGCAAACAATGTTCCACCGGCTAAGTTTCAAAAGAAATACCTGCACTCAAGGTGGTATGTGATCTTCTCAATCATCAACAGATGCTTACTGATGACAAGAAGTGGATTCGACAGCTTGACTGTGCCAATGCTAAAAGTGTTCTACTCTTTCATAAGAGTAGAGACTCCTGATTATGTAAAACTATTATGGGATTTGGTTCAGGCTCAAATTGATAAGCCAAGGGGTTCATACATCCCTTGTGAAAGGTTTTTCTATATCTTTATCCATGATGCTATCACTGCTTGCAGAAATGCAAATATATTCATCCCAGGTACACATGGATTACATATGAAAAGATTTGGGGAGCTGAAGATGAATACCCCGATGGTATCTGACAATCAATTCACTGCGCCGATTCCAAATTCGCGGACAATCAATTCACTGCGCCAATTCCAAATTGGCTTGTGGGGCTAGCTGCACCCCAAGACGTGCGAATGCGTTCTTATTTTAAGGCTGTAAGAATACCTCTTTCGAACCTGGCACAACAAGAACAAGTTGAACCCGCCGTGGTTCCAGCCCCAGAGGTTGTAGAGGAACCTGTAGTACAACCACCCGGGCCAGCTAATCCTCCACTTAGGGTGAACCTCAAACGTTCTAGGGCAGCACACCAAGCTCAACCCGTGAGGATCAGGGAACCAAATTCACCTAGGATTGAAGCAACCCTTTCAACAACACCCGAAGTGAGCAGTGACACTGATTCTTCAGCAACTGAATCATCTCCTGAACATTCTCCTAAGAGAACTCGATTTATGCCTGATGAGATGATTCAGACTCCACCAACCCAACGAGTAACTAGATCTAGGATTTCGACACCTATCGTCCGCCAAACAGTTACTTCAACTGTTGGTGATACGGATCAAGACCTAGAGCCAATTAGGTCACCCTCACCCTGAAATGTCCCGTTCATATTGATTATAAACGTTCCATATTAATTGATTTCGTTGCGAGGTTTTGACCTCTATATGAGACGTTTTTCAAAGACTGCATTCATTTTTAAAACAACCATAACCTTTATTTTATCAATAAAGGTTTTTAAAACATTACGTAGATTATCAAATAATGATAATCTAAAATATACTGTTTACACACGACCATTTCATAATGGTTTACAATAGAAATATATTACATCGACATATGTTTCTTGAATGCAGTTTTTACACAATATCATACAATCATGGACTCCAAATCTTGTCCTTATTTTAGTATGTAACAGCGGAAGCTCTTAGTATTCACCTGAGAATAAACATGCTTTAAACGTCAACAAAAATATTGGTGAGTTATAGGTTTAACCTATATATATCAAATCGTAACAATAGACCACAAGATTTTATATTTCAATACACATCCCATACATAGAGATAAAAATCATTCATATGGTGAACACCTGGTAATCGACATTAACAAGATGCATATATAAGAATATCCCCATCATTCCGGGACACCCTTCGGATATGATATAAATTTTGAAGTACTAAAGCATCCGGTACTTTGGATGGGGTTTGTTAGGCCCAATAGATCTATCTTTAGGATTCACGTCAATTAGGGTGTCTGTTCCCTAATTCTTAGATTACCAGACTTAATAAAAAGGGGCATATTCGATTTCGATAATTCAACCATAGAATGTAGTTTCACGTACTTGTGTCTATTTTGTAAATCATTTATAAAACCTGCATGTATTCTCATCCCAGAAATATTAGATTTTAAAAGTGGGACTATAACTCACTTTCACAGATATTTCCTTCCTCGGAAATAAGACTTGGCCACGGATCAATTCACGAACCTATACAAATATGTACATATATATCAAAGTATAATCAAAATATAATTACAACCATTTTTTATTATGTTTTAAAGATTTGAGTGTATTAAGTCAGCTGTCCACGTTAGTAACCTACAACTAGTTGTCCACAGTTAGATGTACAGAAAATAAATCGATATATATTATCTTGAATCAATCCACGACCCAGTGTATACACGTCTCAGGCTAGATCACAACTCAAAGTATATATATATTTGGAATCAACCTCAACCCTGTATAGCTAACTCCAACATTACTGCATATAGAGTGTTTATGGTTGTTCCAAATAATATATATACATGGGTCGATATGATATGTCAAAACATTTGCATACGTGTCTATGGTATCCCAAGATTACATAATATATTAGAATACATGTATAATACAATATAATTTAGCTAGGATATGATTTGCATAGATTTGTTAAACATTTCCCGTAGCTAAAAAGATCAAAAATATCCAATCTTGTTTTACCCATAACTTCTTCATTTTAAATCCGTTTTGAGTGAATCAAATTGCTATGGTTTCATATTGAACTATAATTTAAGAATCCCAATAGAAAAAGTATAGGTTTATAGTTGGAAATTTAAGTTACATGTCAATTACAAAAGCGGTAGTCATTTCCGTCGAAAGAACGACATCTTGATGACCATTTTGAAAAACATACTTTCTCTTTGAGTTTAACCAAGATTTTTGGATATAGTTTCATGTTCATATGAAAAATCATTTTCCCAGAAGAACAACTTTTAAATCAAAGTTTATCATAGTTTTTAATTATCCAAACCAAAACAGCCCCCGGTTTCACTACGACGGCGTATATCCGATTTTAAGGTATTCATCGTGTTTCCAGGTTTTAAATCATTAAGTTAGCATATCATATAGATATAGAACATGTGTTTAGTTGATTTTAAAAGTCAAGTTAGAAGGATTAACTTTTGTTTGCGAACAAGTTTATAATTAACTAAACTATGTTCTAGTGATTACAAGTTTAAACCTTCGAATAAGATAGCTTTATATGTATGAATCGAATGATGTTATGAACATCATTACTACCTCAAGTTTTCTGGATAAAACAACTGAAAATGAGAAATATGGATCTAGCTTCAAAGGATCCTTGGATGGCTTGAAAGTTCTTGAAGCAGAATCATGACACGAAAACAGTTCAAGTAAGATTTTCACTCGAAATAAGATTGTTATAGTTGTAGAAATTGAATCAAAGTTTGAATATAAATATTACCTTGAATTAGAAAGATAACCTACTGTAAATAACAAAGGTTCCTTGATCTTAGATGATTACTTGGAATGGATTAGAAAGCTTGGAAGTAGACTTGCAAACTTGGAAGTATTCTTGATTTTTATGAAACTATACTTATGGAATTTATGAAGAACACTTAGAACTTGAAGATGGAACTTCAGAGAGATCAATTAGATGAAGAAAATTGAAGAATTAAAGTGTTTGTAGGTGTTTTTGATCGTTGGTATATGGATTAGATATAAAGGATATGCAATTTTGTTTTCATGTAAATAAGTCATGAATGATTACTAATATTTTTGTAATTTTATGAGATATTTCATGCTAGTTGCCAAATGATGGTTCCCACATATGTTAGGTGACTCAAATGGGCTGCTAAGAGCTGATCATTGGAGTGTATATACCAATAGTACATACATCTAAAACCTGTGTATTGTACGAGTACGAATACGGGTGCATACGAGTAGAATTGTTGATGAAACTGAACGAGGATGTAATTGTAAGCATTTTTGGTAAGTAGAATTACTTTGATATGTTTCTTGAAGTCTTTTAAAAGTGTAAGAATACATATCAAAACACAACATGTATATACATTCTAATGGAGTCGTTAAGTCTTCGTTAGTCGTTACTTGTACGTGTTGTTTTGAAACCTTTAAGTTAACGATCTCAATTAATGTTGCTAACCCAATGTTTATTATATCAAATGAGATGTTAAATTATTATATTATCATGATATTATGATGTATTAATATCTCTTAATATGATATATACATTAAAATATCGTTACAACGATAATCGTTACATATAAGTCTCGTTTCGTAATTCTTGAGTTAGTAGTCTTATTTTTACATATGTAGTTCATTGTTAACACACTTAATGATATATTTAACTATTATTTTGTTATGTTAAATATAGTGTATCAATATCTTAATATGATTGATGTTATGCGAGGTGTATATAAAATAGTTTATATTTTACTAGGAAAAACTATTAAATACGATACAATTTTACACAAGATATTTATTTATTTATAGAATGGATATACTTAAACCTTGCTACAACACTTATAGGCAGTGTACCTAATCGTACAGTAGTGTAGTTTTTAGTAAGTCCGGTTCGTTCCACAGGGAAATCTTTAAACAAAGCTCAACGCTATATTAGTTTACTTTTATAAAAATACAAACATATATATAAGTAATATTATTATTATAAAGGGGGGTTTTTACCGTTTAATGACCGGTTTGTCGATTTTAAAACTTTAGTCGCAGTTAAAACCTAATGTAAAATATAAAATAAATACAAGACTTAAATTAAAGCGTAAAGTAAATAACGATAATGAAATTGCGAATAATAAAAGTGCGATAAAATAAACTTGCGATAATTAAAAAGTACGATAATTAAAAGTGCGATTAAATAACAATAAATAAAAATGCGATAATTAGAAGTGCAATTAAATATAAAATAAAGGAAATTAAATATGAAATAAAAGAATTATGCTTATTTAAACTTCCGTAATCATGATGTTTGACGTGTTGATTTTAGTTTTATGCCCATGGGTTAATTGTCCTTTGTCCTGGATTATTCAATATGTCCGTCTGGTTTTTGTCCATAACAGTCCATCAGTCATAAATATAAAGTGCGAGTGTCCTCGTCAAATTATTATTATACCCGAAGTTAAATATTCCAACTAATTGGGGATTCGAATTGTAACAAGGTTTTAATACTTTGTTTAATGAATACACCAGGTTATCGACTGCGTGTAAACCAAGGTTTTACTACTTTGCTAACAATTACACCAATTACCCTTGAATGTAATTTCACCCCTGTTTTAATTATTCTAGTGGCTATTAATCCATTCCCGTGTCCGGTTAAATGAACGATTATTCGTACATATAATTACCCCGCCCATCGTGTCCGATTGAGTGTATATGGTAATTTATAGGGACGCCCAATTGTAAATCTTTATATTAACATTAACAAACTTTCATTTAGTTAAACAAATATAAAGCCCATTAATAGCCCATAGTCTAATTTCCACAAGTGTCGTTCTTTTGTCCAAACCCCAATTATGGTACAAAGCCCAATTACCCAATTTTAGTAATTAGCCCAACATCATGATTACTTCGTTTTAAATAAGCATAATAATAACTTAGCTACGAGACATTAATGTAAAAAGGTTGAACATAACTTACAATGATTAAAAATAGCGTAGCGTTACACGGACAGAATTTCGACTTACACCCTTACAATATTCGCTAACATACCCTTATTATTAGAATTAAAATTAAAATTAAAATATAAATTATATATATATATATATATATATATATATCGTTTACGAATGATAAGAGAAGAAAAAGATATGAATTGTGATCAGAATTCGGTTGGCTTTATAGGGATTTTCGATTTTTGGGGCTCCGCGACTCGCGGCAAAATCCTCTTCAAACTCCGCGAGTTGCGGAGAATGAATTTACAGCTCACACCCTTGGAGTCTTTCTCTGCCGATGGTTTTATAATATATATATAATATATATATAATTAATATAATTAATTATATATTATATTATATTTATATACATAGTTAACTTGTAATTTTTAGTCCGTTGCGTCGAGCGTTAAGAGTTGACTCTGGTCCCGGTTCCGGATTTTCAAACGTCCTTGCGTACAATTTTATATTTTGTACTTTGCGTTTTGAATCTTGTACTCTTGTAATTTCGAGACGTTTCTTATCAATAATTGGAACCTCTTTGATTGTCTTTTGTTCTTTTGAGCTTTTTGGTCGTTTGCGTCTTCAATTCATCGAATCTGTCTTTTGTCTTCACCTTTTATTATTTAAACGAATATCACTTGTAAATAGAACAATTGCAACTAAAAGCTTGTCTTTCTTGAGGAATAATGCTATGAAATATATGTTCGTTTTTAGCATTATCAAATATTCCCACACTTGAGCGTTGCTTGTCCTCAAGCAATATTGTCTTGAAATACTAGAATCACTTCTTTATTCTTCACACTTTGTACATCAGTGATTTCCTATACGGCGGTATAAACAATGGTAGTAACGATATGGTTTACAGTCCCACATGACTATAAAAATTTAGATCCATTAAGGAAATTGGATCTTTATGAAAACATTTGATCTTTTGAAAATTAAATCTAGTTTTTACCCTAGATAAGTTTTCCGGGATAACCCTTTACCGGTGTTTGCAAAATATTTTTGTGGGTTTGGTGGGTTTCAGATTTGAAAATTTTAGCTCAAACTTGCTGTTTTGTGTCACCCACTTGCTAACCTTGTATTAGGAAAGCAACACGTCCAGTTTACTTGTTCCGTATATTACCTTTCGGCAAACTACCGTCCGGTTGTAAAGGAAAGCGTTGAACAAGCAACTGTTAAGGCAATGTCCCGTGACATGATTTTGATTATGGTCTATAACGTGTCGGACGCAATTACTATCCTTGGTAGGAGCAATAGTAAAGCTCACCCTTATAATTTTTCGGTCTGGCACAAGGTCCTGTCTTTGACCACTATGCAACCACCGTTCTTACGGTTGACACCCGATTTAGTTCAGGTGACCTAATGAATTCCAGGTGAATTCCTAGGATTTTACGTTCAATGGTAATGAACGCATTGAAAATAGGGTTTTCGAAAAACAAATCGGTTTGTATTTTTGATCAAAATATTTTCTCGTTCAAGCTCGAGTTTAGATATCATTGAATTCCATGAGTTTGTAATTCTCAATCTTTAAAGTCAATCTCAAGGATTGAGTAATATCAGGCTTAAAAGCTGATTTTTAATCTTTAAGGAGATTATCCTTTCTGGGGATCTGATTCATTAGTCTTATCCAGCTAATTTGCATGGTGCCCCCCCATTGTACGAGATAAATCCTTCTCATGGTTAGGATAAATCTGACCACTTGGCGACCCTGTTTAATGCTGAGGTCCGTGGATTTCCAACCGATTTTAGTGATGACTTTTCTAGATTTTTCGTCAACCTACAGCTGGTCTGGACGACAACTTCATGACCTAAATCAAGAAGCGCGTGTCTTTTTCGGAAGACTTTACTTCCTTTTAATGATGGAATTGATTCATCGTGTAGATCCATCTCTTCTTTTCTTTCATTGGGTAAAACAGTTTAGTTTAGTTCAAAGCAAAAGTATTTTCAGTTATTTGTTACAGATATATGTGACATATGTTTAAAATAACTTGGTAAATTTTCCCACACTTGGCTTTTATTTTCCTTTTTATCATCCTCTATTCCATTTTAAATGAATTTTAACATTTTAGTTTGTTTCTCAATTTATGTCCTTTCCGAGGTAACAATAATTTCGGTGTTAAAACCTAATTTTATCGTTCATAAATATGTATAAACATGATTTTGAGTTCATTTAATTGAAATTTTTTTTTTTTTTTTAAAAAATTTTACTAGAATTGGGTAGTCAGTATATAAGACTAGGGCTGTTCTTTTTTATCAGAGAGCACTAGATTCTAATACAACTACTGCTTTACTAGTATTTTTAATGGTAACCAAGTGTATAAAGTAAAAAATTTTAAAATCCGAAAGAATTTAACCCCTTCCCACACTTAAGATCTTGCAATGCCCTCATTTGCAAGAAATTAGTAACAATTTAAATTATTGAGGGTGATTTGTGTGAAAATGATTAAATTTTTACCAAAGTTTCCAAATATATTGGCGTTTGTTTGCTGAATGATAAATGGTGCACATCATTTGTTCATTCCGTCTTGTTGTTATTTCACATATATTTTGCATCTTGTCGTCAAAATTAGTTGCTTTTGCTGAACTTAATGCCAGTCTTTGAAAATGCGTTGTTTTACCCTGTTGTGTACATAAGATAAACTGCAAACATATATACATATTTTTGAAGTTTGGTATATTACCCCACATTCAAAAATTATTAAAATCTAAGGATAAAAGTTAGATAATTATAAAAATGATTACAATATTAACAAAAATATTAAATGTATCAATAATTACAAATTACAAAATAAAAATAAAAAATAAGTAAACTAAGGATGATATTGGTACCAATAGGGGTTCCAGGCATAACCGTAAGTGCTATAGAATGCTTCGGCAGGGTCATACGTAGGATATGGTGGCTGCATCTCTATAGACCAAGGAGGGAAGATGGGTTTCGGTGTAGGAATATAGTTTCTACCTATATGTTGGCAATGAGCTATGATCTGGTTCTGATGAACTTGCCAATCTTCAAATGCTCTCTGTCTAGCATTTTCGTATTCCTGAGAAGCTATAAACCTATGCATTTCTTGCATCTCATTCCCCCTCCTACATTACCTTGCTGCTGGTTTCTCTCCACCTGTGGATGTCTACCATGGTATCGTACTGCGGCGTTATTTCGCCTCTTCAAAACTTTCGCACCATGGTATACATTTAAACCTATAGTATCGCGGGGTTCCGGCTCTTCTACTAATAATCCCCCCCGACTTATATCCACACCGAGATATTCACCAATCAAAGTAATAAAAATACCACCTCCTATTATGCTATGTGGTCGCATCCCCCGAACCATAGCTGATAAATAATAACCCACACAATATGGTATACTTACAGCGCTTTGTGGGTCTCGAATACACATATGGTAAAACAAATCCTGTTCATTTACTTTTTCTTTGTTCTTACCCCTTTGTGTAATCGAATTAGCTAAAAACCTATGTATCACTCTTAATTCGGCTCTATCTATATCCAAATAAGAGTAATTTCCCCCTTTAAAACGGTGATGGCTTGTCATTTGACTCCACACACCGTGTGTATCAAAATTTTCATCTATCTTTCTACCGTTTAGTATCAATCCTCTACAATCGGCAGACGCTAACTCCTCAGGCGTATATATACGTAAAGCCTGAGCCATGTCCAGTAAAGACATGTGGCGCATCGAACCGCCTAACAAAAATCTAATAAAAGAACGATCGGTTAAACTAGCTACCCGATCATTCAACTCTATACTACATAACAATTCTTCACACCATACTTTATATACAGGTCTACGTATGGTGAATAAACATATCCAGTCATTAAAAGAAGAATTACCATACCTCTGTACAAGTAATTCCCTAATTGGCCCGGCCAATTCTACAGCTTCTAAGGGTCCCCATTCTATGACCCTCGGTACCTCAACAACCTTAGAATGAAGAGTATGCAAACCCCGTTGATATTTTGGATAATCTATCCAAAGTCTGTCAAATCTCAGGTTCGGGTGCAACTCTTCCAAGTGCATATCAGAAAAGGTCATGACTGGATGAGGTATATCCTGTTTGTAGTAGTTATCCACCTCCTGTTGTTCCAAATTCTCAGCAGGAGCATTGCGGGCTTGGGATGAAGATTCACCCCTTTCATTCTGCAAAACACATCAAACACAATTTTTGTGCATCCAAATATGCATTAGTGTCAGCAAAATCATCAATCAAAATAATTACAATGACATTATCAATTTATATCAAACTTAAGCTTATTTTCACATTTTTATCAAATCTACACTTTTTCAAATAAGCATATACGAAAATTTTCGCCAAGTTCATAAGCATTCAACTCAAATAACATGTCAAAATAATCATTACTAGCAATCAAACAAGTCTCAAATGACATTATCTTTCAAAAATCAAGTTCATGAATTTTAGACTTGAAAAAGTCCACTTTAATTCTCAAAATCATGTTTAGGTTCAAAGTTTGGATCATTTAACTACCTAGACATGTTACACTACTCAATTTAGCAACAATTCATGACAAAAATCGGCCATAACCTGTTTATATCAAAAAGCCCCAAATTTTCTCAAGAACACAAACCCTAGATTATTCAAAATTTGAAGTTTAAGGCTTCTAATCATGTTAAACAGCATCAATCTAGGTTATACAAGCATAATACATAAACAATTTAAGCCTAATTACACTAAAAAGCATCAAAATCAAATTGAAAAAAAAATGACTCAAGAACATCAAATTTCGGATTAAATGGTGTTTAGGTGTAGAAATTTACCGTTTTTCTTGAGTAATTCTTAGATAGCATCCTTCTCAACATGATTTTAGCAAAAGATTTGGTGATTAACGGTTAAAAATTGGGATTTTTGGGGTGTTTTTGGGTGTATTTTCGGGGTTTTTTCGTGCAGAATTCGCAGTATGTTTTTGGTTTGGGTTGGGGACTGATCTGTTCTGCGAGTATATTTTTTTTCTGATTTTTAGACCCTCCGCGAGTCGCGGTGAAATACTCTTCAAACTCCGCGACTCGCGGAGTTTGATATATTTTTTTTTTTTTTTTTATAATCATTAACTTATTAAAACAATTAAGTAATTAATTTTAAAATTTTGTTTCCCTTGTTATTTAGGACGAGGTCGTTTCGGATCGATGTCCTAGTCCGTCCTTCGACAAAATTTTAAAATTTGTCTTTTTGTAGCGATTGTTTTAAAAGCTAAGATTTTTGGGTTTTTTAATGTTTTTGGCATACTTTAATTCAATAAGATTAAAAATAATGATAATAAAAGTTCTCGTCCCTCCCTCGGGTAAAGCAATTTCGGTTCAAAGACCTAGTCTTCAACTTACGATGAATTTTAAAAATCATATTCTTAACTTAATGAGATAAAGTAAATTTTTGTTTTTAAATTCACACAACTTAAATATAAAATTCAAAATTATTATTAAAAATTCACACCAAACTTAAAATTTGAAATGCATAAAATTAAAAATTTATATTTTAAAAATTCACACCAAACTTAAAATTTAAAAATTCATAAATTCATATCAAACTTATATTAATTTTTCAAATATTTACAATTTTAAATATATTGTTTTTAAAAAATTTATAATATTAATTTAAGATTTAAATATTAATTTTAAAAACATGGTAAAAATAAATTTAAAAATCTTTTTGTCTTTTTATCCCACTTTAATCAATCAAATATTATCAAAAATATGCGCCCCTCTTTTCGGTAAAGTAATTTCGGTTCCAAGACCTAATTTAACTCATGACGAATTTTTGAAATATTTTGGGTTGATTGTTTAAAGATATTTATACCTTAAGAATAAACGTTAAATTTCGCAGTGATGTAATAAATTTTTGAATGATATCAATAATTTCGGTCGCCAAACCTAATTTTATTCAATACCAATTTAATACTTTTTAGCGAACAAATTAGCGTTTATTATCAAAAGGTTAAAAATAAAAATAAAAATAAAAACTGTACAGACATACCTGTGAAATAGATTTCTTAGTTATATGATCTATCCCATTCATAAGATAGTCGGTTTAATTGATTTTCCATGGCTACATAGGCGTAACCTCGAGCATTCAGTATCTTTTCTTCTAAACATATGAACGGTCCGTCTCTGCATAAAGTAACAAATTCGGTATTTGAATAGGTTTGATTATTTGAACATTTACCTCCATGTGACCATTTTCTGCATTTGTGACATCGTTCTAGGTGTCGTGCTCTTCTTTTCGCTGCGGATTTTGATTTTCCTTTACCAAATTTTAACTTATTATCTTCGCATCTGGATTCTTTTCTAACTCCGTCCATTCTTTCTCTGATTACTGATACTATTTCACTCGGGAGTATGTCATTATTACGTTTAGTGATCAAAGCGTGTAGCATTAGACCATGGTTTAGTTCACAGGCAGTGTTCATTTTGTAAAAACCTAAAAAAATAAAAATTCAGAATGGGGGGAGAAGACTAGTTCTTTAGGGTCTGCTAGGGAAAGACCATTCGGGTTCCATTTTCGAGAACTATACGAAAACAGACAATCTAACTCTAACAGAAATACATATTATCCTTTAAAGACTTGATTCTCCCCACACTTAGTTAGCTGTGGTGTCGAAATTGTGATTAACTTCGTTGTCGACTTCCATCGGACCATGTATGTAATGTTTAACTCTGTGACCATTAACTTTAAATTCAATCCCATTTGAATTTATTAATTCTATCGTTCCGTATGGGAAAACTCTTTTGACTATGAATGGTCCAGACCATCTTGATTTCAATTTTCCAGGAAATAGCTTGAATCGTGAATTGAAAAGAAGAACTCTGTCTCCTTCTTTAAATTCTTTTGAACTTCTGATTCTTTTATCATGCCATTTCTTCGTTCTTTCTTTATAGATTAACGAATTTTCGTATGCTTCATGTCTTAATTCTTCTAATTCGTTTAGTTGACTTAATCGTAGACGTTCGGCTTCATGTAAATCAAGATTACATGTCTTCAAAGCCCAAAATGCTTTGTGTTCAATTTCTACTGGAAGATGACATGCTTTTCCATAAACAAGTCTAAAAGGTGTGGTTCCAATTGGAGTTTTGTAGGCTGTTCTAAAAGCCCAGAGTGCATCCTCCAATTTAATGGACCATTCCTTCGGATTTGATCCTACGGTTTTCTCTAGAATACGTTTTAAAGCTCGGTTGGTATTTTCAACTTGTCCACTTGTTTGTGGATGATATGCGGTGGAGATTTTATGAGTTACTCCATATCTTTTAAGAACTTTCTCAAGTTGATTATTACAGAAATGAGTACCCCGATCACTTATTAAAGCTTTCGGTGTTCCAAACCTTGCAAAAAGACGTTTTAAAAAGTTGACTACAACTCGTGCATCGTTAGTTGGGAGAGCTTGTGCTTCCACCCATTTAGATACATAATCAATGGCTACGAGTATATATAGATTATTATGAGATTTTGGAAATGGACCCATAAAGTCAATACCCCAAATGTCAAATACTTCACATACTTGGATGACATTTTGTGGCATTTCATCACGTTGACTTATTTTTCCGGCCCTTTGACATGCATCACAGGATTTGCAAAGAAGGTGTGCGTCTTTGTAAATTTTAGGCCAATAGAATCCAGCTTCATAAACTTTTCTTGCTGTTAGTTGAGGCCCATAATGCCCTCCTGTTGGTCCTGTGTGACAATGGTTTAAAATTTTACTAGCTTCATCTCCAAATACACATCGGCGTATTATTCCATCGGGACAACTTTTAAACAAATGTGGATCTTCCCAGAAATAGTGTTTTATATCACTGAAGAATTTCTTTCGTCTTTGGTACGATAATCCTTTTTCAAGGAATCCACAAACTAAGTAGTTTGCATAGTCTGCAAACCATGGGATTTCTTTATAATCTATCTTCAATAGATATTCATCAGGAAAGTTGTCTTGTATGGCTGATTCATTTAGAACTTCTAACTCAGGATTTTCAAGACGAGAAAGATGATCAGCGGCGAGATTTTCTGCTCCTCTTTTATCTCGGATTTCAATATCAAACTCTTGTAAGAGTAAGATCCAACGGATTAATCTTGGTTTAGCATCTTGTTTTGAAAATAGGTATCTAAGAGCAGAATGGTCGGTATAGACCACCGTTTTTGCTAGAACGAGATATGATCGAAATTTGTCAAAAGCAAAGACAATAGCAAGGAGTTCTTTTTCAGTAGTTGTATAGTTTGTTTGTGCTCCTTGTAACGTCTTACTAGCATAATATATAGGTTGAAATCGTTTTTCAATCCTTTGTCCTAAAACGGCTCCCATTGCAAAATCACTTGCACCGCACATTAGTTCAAATGGTAGATTCCAATTTGGTGTTATCATGATCAGCGCATTAGTGAGTTTTTCTTTAAGAATATTAAAAGATTTGATACACTCATCTGAAAAGATGAATGGCGCATCCTTTTCTAGGAGTTTATTCATAGGAGTGGCAATTTTAGAAAAATCTTTTATGAAACGTCGGTAAAAACCGGCATGCCCTAGAAAACTCCTAACTCCTCTAACATTGGTGGGATGTGGAAGTTTAGCAATTACATCTACTTTAGCTCTATCCACTTCAATTCCTTCTTTTGAAATTTTATGTCCAAGAACGATGCCTTCTTTAACCATGAAATGGCATTTCTCCCAATTAAGTACTAGATTTGATTTTTCGCATCTAATTAACATTCGTTCCAGATTAACTAGACATGATTTAAATGTATCACCGAAGACTGAAAAGTCATCCATGAATACTTCCATGCATTCTTCTATCATGTCATGAAAAATCGCCATCATACACCTTTGAAAGGTTGCAGGGGCGTTACATAGTCCAAATGGCATGCGTTTTTAAGCAAAAGTACCATAAGGGCACGTGAATGTGGTTTTCTCTTGGTCCTCGGGTGCTATTGGAATTTGAAAATATCCGGAAAATCCATCTAGAAAATAATAGTAACTATTTCCGGCTAATCTTTTCAACATTTGATCTATGAAAGGTAAGGGAAAGTGATCTTTTCTGGTGGCGTCATTTAATTTTCTATAATCAATACACACACGCCATCCTGTTACAGTCCTAGTAGGAATAAGCTCATTTTTCTCATTTGTAATGACAGTCATGCCACCCTTCTTAGGCACGCATTGAACTGGGCTTACCCATGGACTATCAGAAATTGGATAAATTAAACCTGCATCTAGCAGTTTAATAATCTCTTTCTTAACTACATCTTGCATATTAGGATTTAGTCTTCGTTGGCATTGCACATACGTTTTATGACCTTCTTCCATAAGGATTTTATGTGTGCAATACGAAGGACTTATTCCTTTAATATCATGAATCTTCCATGCAATGGCTGGTTTATGAGCTTTAAACACAGAAATGAGTTGTGATTTCTCATTTTCAGTAAGAGAAGACGATATTATTACAGGTAATTCAGATTCACCATGTAAATAAGCGTATTCCAAATGGTTTGGAAGTGGCTTTAACTCTAATTTCGGAGGTTCTTCTATCGATGATTTATATCGATATCTGTCTTCTTCTTTTAGCATTTGAATTTCTTCTGTTGTTGGTTCATATCCATTAGCTATAAGTGTAGCTAACATTTCAGCTTCATCAATTGGTTCATTACCTTCTCCTAAAGAACATTCTCCTGTTCCTTGTAATTCTGGAAATTCTTCTAATAATTCTGCATGTGCATCTATAGTTTGAATATAATAACATGTATCATCTGCAGATTGTGGTTGTTGCATTGCTCTATCAACTGAAAAGGTAACACTCTCGTCCTCTATACTTAGGGTCAATTTCTTACCGAACACGTCTATCATTGCTTTAGCCGTGTTTAAGAATGGTCTTCCTAATATGAGAGGAACTTGAGAATCTTATTCCATGTCCAAAACAACAAAATCTACTGGAAATACTAAATTACCAACTTTAACTAGCATGTTCTCCATTATCCCTCTAGGATATTTTATTGATCTATCGGCTAATTGTATGCTTATTCTGGTTGGTTTCAATTCTCCAAGGTCTATTTTAGCGTATAGTGAATACGGCATTAGATTTATACTAGCACCTAAGTCTGCCAATGCTTCTATTGAACTAAGACTACCCAGAAAACATGGAATTGTGAAACTTCCTGGATCAGATAGTTTTTCTGGTATCTTATTCTACAGCACTGCTGAACAATTAGCATTCATAGTAACAGCCGAGAGTTCTTCCATTTTCTTTCTATTTGAGATTAGATCTTTCAAGAATTTAGCATATCTTGGCATTCCTGAAATCACATCAATGAAAGGAAGATTTACATTTATCTGTTTAAACATATCCAAGAATTTGGATTGCTCGGCTTCAAGTTTTTCTTTCTTCATTTTACTCGGGTAAGGAAGTGGTGGTTGGTATGGTTTAACATAAGGTTTATCCTTAACTGTGTTATCTTCATTAACTTTTTCAACTACCGGTTCTTTTTCCTTATCTTGATCAGGTTGTGGTTCTTGTGGAGTAGGAATAGTTTCATCAGAAGTTACAGGTATTTCAGGTGATTTAAGTGTTGTACCACTTCTTGTGGTAATAGCTTTAGCTGTTTCATTCCGGGGGTTAGCATTTGTATCGCTTGGTAGACTTCCCGGTTTTCTTTCACCTATTAACCTTGCTAGGTTACTTACTTCTTGTTCCAGATTTTGAATAGAAGCTTGTTGATTTCTAAATGCTTGAGCATTTTGTTCATTGGTTTGTTTTTGAGATGTGAAAAACTGCGTTTGAGTTTCAACTAGCTTCGTCATCATATCTTCTAAATTCGGCTTTTTATCATCGGTTTGTTGTGGTGGTTTGTTTTGAAAATTTGGTCTTTGCTGATTGTAAGTATTATTGGATACTTGTTGATTGCTAGGACCTTGTTGGTTGTTGTATGGAATATTTCGGTTATAATTCTGGTTTTGATTGTAAATCGGTCTTGGCGGTTGATAATTATTCTGATAATTATTTCCAGGCCTTTGGTTTATGTATGAAATATTCTCTCTTTGTTCCATTGTTAATTCAATACTGAGACAATCTTTTGTCAAATGTGGTCCTCCACACTGCTCACAACTAATTCGTATTGAGTGAATATCCTTAGTCATCTTTTCCATTCGTCTCTCCACAGCATCTATCTTTGCGGAAATGGAATCTAAGTCATGGCTAGAATCGGCTCTAGCTGCTTTAGATGATCTAATGATATCTTTTTCTTGGTGCCACTCATGTGAGTGGGAAGCAGTATTATCAATAATTTTGTAAGCATCAGTTTCGGTTTTCTTCATAATAGAACCACCAGCTGCTATATCTATGTCTTTTCTTGTAGTGATGTCACATCCTTGGTAGAATATTTGTACTATTTGACAGGTGTCTAAACCATGTTGCGGACATCCTCTTAACAACTTTCCATATCTAGTCCACGCCTCATATAGAGTTTCATTTGGCTTCTGTGTAAACGTAACAATTTCTGCTTGAAGTCTTACGGCTTTAGATGCAGGAAAGAATTGTTTAAGAAATTTGTCAACTAAAACGTCCCATGTATCGATCGCCCCTTCAGGTAACGATTCCAACCAATCTTTGGCTTCTCCCTTTAAAGTCCAGGGAAATAACATGAGATATATCTGTTCATCCTCCACTTCTCGGATTTTAAATAGTGTGCAGATCCTATTAAAGGTACGTAGATGTTCATTTGGATCTTCCTTCGGCGCACCACTAAATTGGCATTGATTAGTCACCATGTGTAGAATTTGTCCTTTGATTTCATAATCTGGCGCATTAATGTCTGGATGAGTAATTGCGTGACCTTGGCCAGTGCGTTTAGCTCTCATTCGGTCTTCCATACTTAAAGGTTCCAGATTCTCCATAATTGAATTTGTTGAATCGGTATCACTAGATGATTCTGATTTAATGGTTCGTTCCTCAACAATCTCTGTTTGAATGATTGGTGGCTCCGGAGGAAAGTTTAATGGTTCAGGATCTATGAACCGTTCCTGAATATTTTCCGGATTCTCAATTGTGAGGTCGGGTTCAAAAAATGGATTATCGAAAATTTGAACTGAAGTACTTGGTTGACTGGATGACGATTCTAAAGAAAAATCAACGGCGGTTATATTTGCTAAATGTCTTGATCTAGTTACAGGTGGTGAACGTACAAAAGGTGGTGAACGTCTTGCTCGGTGCATTCACTGAATATCCTATTAGTTTTAAAAAGGAAAGAAAAATTATAATAAGTTATCCAATCAATAGACTTTTCTGATTTTGCCCACGTTTCGAATAGCCAAAAGATGCAGCAGAGGGGCAGGATTCGTTTGGTCTCAATATAATTGAGGACTGTTTGGCTCCAATAACCCGGTCCACGTACAAATCCAACTATTACTACGAACCAGAAAATTTTGATGTCTATCAATTTAACCACTCAAAATAAATTTTCGTAATTTTAAGAAATTTAGATAAGAAGTAGAATAAAAATCTATGTCCTAAAACTAGAATAGCGAGAAATAAGAGAGAAAAAGAGTTCGTCGAAAAAGGTTGAAAAAGAAAAAATGGTTGAAAAATAAAAGGTGACGGAAAAATAAAAGAAACTTATAAAAACTTAAAAATACTTGACTAACCTAACCTTATTACTACAACTAACTTAAAATTATAATCGCAAATTGAAATTACTAATTGGAATGATAATTGGTACATTGTAAAAGTCGTCTAAAAATATTAAAGCTTACAGGAAAAACTAAATTCCAAATGGAAATAACTTAAAAAGAAACTAAAACTTAAAAAGGCGTCGCAAAATTTTAAAGTACCTAAATCTTAGTCTAAAGAAAAAGCACTTAAGGAATTCTACGGCAAAGCCTAAAAATATAGGAGTAAAAATGACTATGGCAAAAACTAAGTTTAAAATTAAATATGAGCTAAAAATACAAATATTACGCTACAACGATTAAAAAGGGACAAAATATAAAAATATACAAAAAGTTGTAAAAAGTACAATTTTTATAAAAATATTATTATTTATTTAATAAAACAACTAATTTTACAATTTAATAAAACTAATTAATACTAAATACATAAATTAAATAAAAAGTAAAAGTTAAAATAAAATTAATTATAATAATAATACATAATTAGGGTTTATATTAATAATAATTAATAAATACTCCGTAATTAATACAGATTTAGGGTTCTGTCGGTGGTGTCAGAGTCACTCCGCGACTTGCGGTAAATAAAACTTCATACCCCGCGACTCGCGGGGTTCCAAAATTCAGATGACAGCTTATTTCTTCAACGCGTTTTTCTTTATTTATTTATTTATTTTATTTTCTGTTTTTAATTTTTTCTGTTTATATAAAAAAAAAATAATATGTGTATAAATAAAACTTATATTTAAAACTTAAATAAAAATAGAATTACTTTATAATTTTAATAAATAAAATGATTAAAACTAGATTTATATATATATCTTTTTTTTTTTTTATATTAGCGTTGCGCTTCCGGCGTTTAAGAGTGTCCCCGGCAGCGGCGCCAAAAATACTTGATGTTATGCGAGGTGTATATAAAATAGTTTATATTTTACTAGGAAAAACTATTAAATACGATACAATTTTACACAAGATATTTATTTATTTATAGAATGGATATACTTAAACCTTGCTACAACACTTATAGGCAGTGTACCTAATCGTACAGTAGTGTAGTTTTTAGTAAGTCCGGTTCGTTCCACAGGGAAATCTTTAAACAAAGCTCAACGCTATATTAGTTTACTTTTATAAAAATACAAACATATATATAAGTAATATTATTATTATAAAGGGGGGTTTTTACCGTTTAATGACCGGTTTGTCGATTTTAAAACTTTAGTCGCAGTTAAAACCTAATGTAAAATATAAAATAAATACAAGACTTAAATTAAAGCGTAAAGTAAATAACGATAATGAAATTGCGAATAATAAAAGTGCGATAAAATAAACTTGCGATAATTAAAAAGTACGATAATTAAAAGTGCGATTAAATAACAATAAATAAAAATGCGATAATTAGAAGTGCAATTAAATATAAAATAAAGGAAATTAAATATGAAATAAAAGAATTATGCTTATTTAAACTTCCGTAATCATGATGTTTGACGTGTTGATTTTAGTTTTATGCCCATGGGTTAATTGTCCTTTGTCCTGGATTATTCAATATGTCCGTCTGGTTTTTGTCCATAATAGTCCATCAGTCATAAATATAAAGTGCGAGTGTCCTCGTCAAATTATTATTATACCCGAAGTTAAATATTCCAACTAATTGGGGATTCGAATTGTAACAAGGTTTTAATACTTTGTTTAATGAATACACCAGGTTATCGACTGCGTGTAAACCAAGGTTTTACTACTTTGCTAAAAATTACACCAATTACCCTTGAATATAATTTCACCCCTGTTTTCATTATTCTAGTGGCTATTAATCCATTCCCGTGTCCGGTTAAATGAACGATTATTCGTACATATAATTACCCCGCCCATCGTGTCCGATTGAGTGTATATGGTAATTTATAGGGACGCCCAATTGTAAATCTTTATATTAACATTAACAAACTTTCATTTAGTTAAACAAATATAAAGCCCATTAATAGCCCATAGTCTAATTTCTACAAGTGTCGTTCTTTTGTCCAAACCCCAATTATGGTACAAAGCCCAATTACCCAATTTTAGTAATTAGCCCAACATCATGATTACTTCGTTTTAAATAAGCATAATAATAACTTAGCTACGAGACATTAATGTAAAAAGGTTGAACATAACTTACAATGATTAAAAATAGCGTAGCGTTACACGGACAGAATTTCGACTTACACCCTTACAATATTCGCTAACATACCCTTATTATTAGAATTAAAATTAAAATTAAAATTAAAATATAAATTTTATATATATATATATATATATATATATATATATATATATATATATATATATATATATATATATATATATCGTTTACGTATGATAAGAGAAGAAAAAGATATGAATTGTGATCAGAATTCGGTTGGCTTTATAGGGATTTTCGATTTTTGGGGCTCCGCGACTCGCGGCAAAATCCTCTTCAAACTCCGCGAGTCGCGGAGAATGAATTTACAGCTCACACCCTTGGAGTCTTTCTCTGCCGACGGTTTTATAATATATATATAAAATATATATAATTAATATAATTAATTATATATTATATTATATTTATATACATAGTTAACTTGTAATTTTTAGTCCGTTACGTCGAGCGTTAAGAGTTGACTCTGGTCCCGGTTCCGGATTTTCGAACGTCCTTGCGTACAATTTTATATTTTGTCCTTTGCGTTTTGAATCTTGTACTCTTGTAATTTCGAGACGTTTCTTATCAATAATTGGAACCTCTTTGATTGTCTTTTGTTCTTTTGAGCTTTTTGGTCGTTTGCGTCTTCAATTCGTCGAATCTGTCTTTTGTCTTCACCTTTTATTATTTAAACGAATATCACTTGTAAATAGAACAATTGCAACTAAAAGCTTGTCTTTCTTGAGGAATAATGCTATGAAATATATGTTCGTTTTTAGCATTATCAATGATACATATGTATTTAGTAGACGTTATCATAACGATAATCGTTATATATATCATTTCGAGTTTCTTAACTTAGTAATCTCATTTATTATGCATATCACACATTGTTAATATACTTAGTGAGATACATACTCATCATAATCTCATGTCAACCATATATATATGTCTATATATACCACAACATGTAGTTTTTACAAATTTGTAACGTTCGTGAATCGCCGATCAACTTGGGTGATCAATTGTCTATATGAAACTTATTTCATTTAATCAAGTCTTAACAAGTTTGATTGCTTAACACATTGGAAACATTTAGTCATGTAAATATCAATCTCAATTAATATATATAAACATGGAAAAGTTCGGGTCACTACAGTACCTACCCGTTAAATAAATTTCATCCCGAAATTTTAAGCTGTTGAAGGTGTTGAAGAATCTTCTGGAAATAGATGCGGGTATTTCTTCTTCATCTGATCTTCACACTCCCAGGTGAACTCGGGTCCTGTACGAGCATTCCATCGAACCTTAACAATCGGTATCTTGTTTTGCTTAAGTCTCTTAACCTCACGATCCATTATTTCGACGGGTTCTTCAATGAATTGAAGTTTTTCATTGATTTGGATTTCATCCAATTGAATAGTGAGATCTTCTTTAGCAAAACATTTCTTCAAATTCGAGACGTGGAAAGTGTTATCTACAGCCGCGAGTTGTTGAGGTAGCTCCAGTTGGTAAGCTACTGGTCCGACACGATCTATAATCTTGAATGGTCCAATGTACCTTGGATTTAGTTTCCCCCGTTTACCAAATCGAACAATGCCTATCCAAGGTGAAACCTTAAGCATGACCATTTCTCTAATTTCAAACTCTATATCTTTTCTTTTACTGTCCGCGTAGCTCTTTTGTCGACTCTGGGCGGTTTTCAATCGTTGTTGAATTTGGATGATTTTCTCAGTAGTTTCTTGTATTATCTCCGGACCCGTAATCTGTCTATCTCCCACTTCATTCCAAAAAATCGGAGACCTGCACTTTCTACCATAAAGTACCTCAAACGACGCCATCTCAATACTAGAATGATAACTGTTGTTGTAGGAAAATTCTGCTAACGGTTGGTGTCAATCCCAACTGTTTCCGAAATCAATAACACATGCTCATAGCATGTCTTCAAGCGTTTGTATCGTCCTTTCGCTCTACCCATCAGTTTGTAGATGATAAGCAGTACTCATGTCTAGACGAGTCCCCAATGCTTGTTGCAATGTCTGCCAGAACCTTGAAACAAATCTACCATCCCTATCAGAGATAATAGAGGCGGGTATTCCATGTCTGGAGACAATCTCCTTCAAATACAATCACGCCAACTTCTCCATTTTGTCATATTCTCTCATTGGCAGGAAGTGTGCTGACTTGGTGAGATGATCAACTATTACCTAAATAGTATTATAACCACTTGCAGTCCTTGGCAATTTAGTAAAGAAATCTATGGTAATGTTTTCCCATTTCCATTTCGGGATTTCAGGTTGTTGTAGTAGACCTGATGATTTCTGATGTTCAGCTTTGACCTTAGAACACGTCAAACATTCTCCTACATATTTAGCAATATCAGCTTTCATACCCGGCCACCAAAAGTGTCTCTTGAGATCTTTATACATCTCCGGGATGTATTGAATATCTGGTTTTATGTGCTTCTTTAAGTACCATTTCTCTCACATCTCCAAACCTTGGTACCCAAATTCTATCAGCCCTATATCGGGTTCCGTCTTCCTGAATATTAAGATGTTTCTCTGATCCGTTGGGTATCTCATTCTTCAACTTTCCTTCTTTTACAACCCCCTGTTGCGCCTCCTTTATTTGAGTAGTAAGGTTAGTACGAATAATTATATTCATAGCTTTTACCCGTATCGGTTCTCTGTCATTTCTACTCAAAGCGTCGGCTACCACATTCGCCTTCCCTGGGTGGTATCGAATCTCAAAATCATAATCATTCAACAGTTCAATCCACCTGCGTTGTCTCATATTCAGTTGCTTCTGATTAAATATATGTTGGAGACTTTTGTGGTCGGTATATATAATACTTTTGACCCCATATAAATAATTCCTCCAAGTCTTTAATGCAAAAACAACAGCACCCAATTCCAAATCGAGAGTCATATAATTTTGCTCGTGAATCTTCAATTGTCTAGACGCATAGGCAATCACCTTCGTTCGTTGCATTAATACACAACCGAGACCTTGCTTTGATGCCTCACAATAAATCACAAAATCATCATTCCCTTCAGGCAATGACAATATAGGTGCGGTAGTTAGCTTTTTCTTCAATAACTGAAACGCCTTCTCTTGTTCATCCTTCCATTCAAATTTCTTCCCTTTATGCGTTAATGCAGTCAAGGGTTTTGCTATTTTAGAGAAATCTTGGATGAATCTTCTGTAGTAACCAGCCAATCCTAAAAATTGACGTATATGCTTTGGAGTTTTTGGGGTTTCCCACTTTTCAACGGTTTCGATCTTTGCCGGGTCCACCTGGATACCTTCTTTGTTCACTATGTGATCGAGGAATTGAACTTCTTCCAACCAAAATGCACACTTTGAAAACTTAACGTACAATTTTTCTTTCCTCAATACTTCTAGCACTTTTCTCAAATGTTCTTCGTGCTCTTGATCATTCTTTGAGTAAATAAGTATGTCATCGATGAAAACAATGACAAACTTGTCAAGATATGGCCCACACACACGGTTCATAAGGTCCACGAACACAGCTGGTGCGTTAGTCAATCCAAACGGCATAACCATAAACTCGTAATGACCATAACGCGTCCTAAAAGCAGTTTTTGGAATATCATCCTCCTTTACTCGCATTTGATGATATCCAGAACGTAAATCGATTTTCGAATAAATCGACGAGCCTTGTAGTTGATCAAATAAGTCGTCAATTCTCGGCAGTGGATAACGGTTTTTGATGGTAAGTTTATTCAACTCTCTGTATTCAATACATAACCTAAATGTACCATCCTTCTTCTTGACAAACAAAACAGGAGCTCCCCATGGTGATGTGCTTGGTCGAATGAAACCACATTCTAATAGTTCTTGCAGGTGGCTTTGAAGTTCTTTCATCTCGCTGGGTGCGAGTCTGTAAGGAGCACGAGCTATTGGTGCAGCTTCTGGCACAAGATCTATTTGAAATTCAACAGATCGATGTGGAGGTAGTCCCGGTAATTCTTTCGGAAATACATCGGGAAATTCTTTTGCGACGGGAACATCATTGATGCTCTTTTCTTCAGTTTGTACTTTCTCGACGTGTGCTAGAATAGCATAGCAACCTTTTCTTATTAGTTTTTGTGCCTTCAAATTACTAATAAGATGTAGCTTCGTGTTGCCCTTTTCTCCGTACACCATTAAGGGTTCTCCTTCTTCTCGTACAATGCGAATTGCATTTTTGTAACATACGATCTCTGCTTTCATCTCCTTCAGCCAGTCCATGCCAACTATTACATCAAAACTCCCTAACTCTACTGGTATCAAATCAATCTTAAATATTTCACTACCCAGTTTAATTTCTCGATTCCGGCATATATAATCTGCTGAAATTAATTTTCCGTTTGCTAATTCGAGTAAAAATTTACTATTCAACGGCGTCAATGGACAACTTAATTTAGCACAAAAATCTCTACTCATATAGCTTCTATCTGCACCCGAATCAAATAAAACGTAAGCAGATTTATTGTCAATAAGGAACGTACCCGTAACAAGCTCCGGGTCTTCCTGTGCCTCTACCGCATTAATATTGAAAACTCTTCCGCGGCCTTGTCCATTCGTGTTCTCCTGGTTCAAGCAATTTCTAATAATGTGGCCCGGTTTTCCACATTTATAACAAACTACATTAGCATAACTTGCTCCGACACTACTTGCTCCGCCATTACTCGTTCCGACACCATTTGTTCCTTTCGTTCTGTTAACCCCTGGTCCGTAGACCTCACACTTCACCGCGCTATGACCATTTCTTTTACACTTGTTGCAAAATTTGGTGCAGAACCCCGAGTGATACTTTCCACACCTTTGGCATAGCTGCTTCTGATTGTTGTTGTTGTTGCAGTTGTTATTGTTGTTGGGATGATTGTTGTAGTTGTTGTTGTGCCGTTTGTTGTAGTTGCGATTGATGTTGCGATTGTTGGGATAGTTGTTGTTGTATTGGTGACTCTTATCACCGTTTTCCTCCCACTTTCGTTTGACTAGCTTCACGTTGGCCTCTTCGGCCGCCTGTTCTTTAATTCTTCCCTCAATCTGGTTCACTAGTTTGTGCATTCTATGGAGGCAGGTTCGTGTGAACTTATATCTTCTTGGATTCTCTCCGGTAACCCTTTCACAAACGCGTCGATCTTCTCTTCCTCATCTTCGAACGCTCTCGGACACAATAGGCACAATTCTGTGAATCGTCTTTCGTACGAAGTAATATCGAATCCCTGTGTTTGTAACCCTTTAAGTTCTGACTTGAGCTTATTGACCTCAGTTCTGGGACGGTACTTCTCATTCATCAAGTGCTTGAATGCTGACCACGGTAGCGCGTAAGCAGCATCTTGTCCCACTTGCTCTAGATAGGTATTCCACCATGTTAACCGCAATACCTATGAAGGTATGCGTGGCGTACTTCACTTTGTCTCCTTCAGCACACTTACTTATGGCAAACACCGATTCAACTTTCTCGGTCCACCGTTTCAATCCGATTGGTCCTTCGGTCCCATCAAATTCTGAAGGTTTGCAGGCAGTGAATTCCTTGTAGGAGCATCCTACACGATTTCTTGCGCCGTTAGCTGTATTGCTAGATTCAGAGTTATTGTTGGTATGTAGCGCGGCCTGTACTGCGGCTATGTTTGAAGCAAGAAAGGCACGAAATTCCTCTTCGCTCATATTCAAGGTGTGTCGAGTAGTCGGTGCTATTTCCTTCAAAATAGTCAAATGAAATAAGTTAATCATACAGAATATTAAGAGTAGTCAATAGTATCTCGTAGCATAATATGAACTCATTTATAAAAGCTTTTTCTTCATATTAGCGTTTTATAAGTTTAAATTCGGGTACTACCTACCCGTTAAGTTCATACTTAGTAGCTAATATACAATTCAACTACTACAATTCCATATGAAAAACTGATTATAATAATATATCACATACAAATATTCTTCAAACTTACAACTTCGCTATATTATATATAACATGAAATATAGTACACTATGATACATGACAGTTTTGAAGATAAATCTAGTTAATACGCAAGTTGTTCAGGAAAGGAAATAAAGACACGTAATTCATAAGTCCAGAAACAATTCATGCATTTTGGTTTTACTAAGACGACTTTCCATCCTTGGTCTTGTGGAAAATAACCGTTATGACCATTGGCTAGGCAGCTTGTTGTAATGTCGTCAAAAGGACGAGGGTTTCGTAATGTCCAACAGCCCCGTAATAATCTAAAAACCTTGTTTCTCACCCCAACTACTGAATCCGTCACTTGTGGGAAAGTTTTATTTAAAAGCTGCAATCCGATGTTCTTTTTCTCACTTTGGTAAGAAGCGAACATCACTAACCCGTAAGCATAACATGCTTCTTTATGTTGCATGTTAGAAGCTCTTTCTAATTCACGAAATCCTATGTTGGGATATATTGAGTCAAAATAGGTTCTTAACCCGTAGCGTAAAATTGCATTTGGGTTCCCCGCATTTAACGCTTTAAAGAAAACACGGCGTAACTTAAAGTCTCCCCAATGTGATATACCCCACCTATCAAAGGAAAGCCTTTTATAAACTAAGGCATTTCTAGAAAGTCTTTCAAATGTTTGACAAGTTAATTTCGCCATAACTAAATATGCTGATGAATTCTGACTGACTCTAGACAAGATTTCCTCAATCATATCCTCTGGTAGGTCTTCTAAAATATTTGGTTGTACAAACAATACAAGCAATTTTTACATAGAACATAAAAGTACAAGCACACTACAATACATTTATTACACAACATGCTCACACCCCTCTAATCTGAATCACTGGTTTCTTCTTCTTCGGACTTGGTTCTTTTTCCTAATCTTCTAGGGATATATGATGTTCCTCTAATACGAGTCGTCGTTTTCCACATTGGTTTAGAAAAACCTGGTGGTTTAGAGGTTCCCGAGTGATTGTCACGATATTGAAAATACGAGTGTTGACGGTACATATAAAGTTCATCGGGGTTGGAATCAGATTTCTCTATTTTGATGCCTTTTCCCTTATTATTTTCTTTTGCCTCATTAAATTGGGTCGGGGTAATTTCTATAACATCATCGGAATCCTCATCAGGATCCGATTCATCGGAAAATTGGTAATTTTTCCCAATATTTTGCTTCCTTAGCGGAAACACCATTGACCATTATTAACTTTGGTCCATTGGTTGAGGATTTTCTTTTATTTGACCGATTTTCTGTGGTTCCTACTATTCCCCCCTCCGGAACCTCTTCTTCTTCCGGTTCCTCTTCTTCCGGTTCCTCTTCTTCCGGTTCCGTTTCCTCTTATTTCGGTTCTTCGGGAACTTGTGAATCTTGCCAATATATATTCGACTCTTCGTTATTATTAGGTGAGTCAATGGGATTTGAGCTAGAGGTAGACATCTATCACACAATATCAAACATGTTAAGAGATTAATATATCACATAATATTTACATGTTAATAATATATAATTTCCAACAAAAATGTTAAGCAATCATTTTTAAAAAAAACACGGTCGAAGTCCAGCCTCACTAATGCATCCTAACAAACTCGATAAGATACACTAATGCAAATTTTCTGGTTCTCTAAGACCAACGCTCGGATACCAACTGAAATGTCCCGTTCATATTGATTATAAACGTTCCATATTAATTGATTTCGTTGCGAGGTTTTGACCTCTATATGAGACGTTTTTCAAAGACTGCATTCATTTTTAAAACAACCATAAACTTTATTTTATCAATAAAGATTTTAAAAACATTACGTAGATTATCAAATAATGATGATCTAAAATATACTGTTTACACACGACCATTTCATAATGGTTTACAATAGAAATATATTACATCGACATATGTTTCTTGAATGCAGTTTTTACACAATATCATACAATCATGGACTCCAAATCTTGTCCTTATTTTAGTATGCAACAGCAGAAGCTCTTAGTATTCACCTGAGAATAAACATGCTTTAAACGTCAACAAAAATGTTGGTGAGTTATAGGTTTAACCTACATATATATATCAAATCGTAACAATAGACCACAAGATTTCATATTTCAATACACATCCCATACATAGAGATAAAAATCATTCATATGGTGAACACCTGGCAATTGACATTAACAAGATGCATATATAAGAATATCCCCATCATTCCGGGACACCCTTCGGATATGATATAAATTTCGAAGTACTAAAGCATCCGGTACTTTGGATGGGGTTTGTTAGGCCCAATAGATCTATCTTTAGGATTCGCGTCAATTAGGGTGTCTGTTCCCTAATTCTTATATTACCAGACTTAATAAAAAGGGGCATATTCGATTTCGATAATTCAACCATAGAATGTAGTTTCACGTACTTGTGTCTATTTTGTAAATCATTTATAAAACCTGCATGTATTCTCATCTCAAAAATATTAGATTTTAAAAGTGGGACTATAACTCACTTTCACAGATATTTCCTTCCTCGGAAATAAGACTTGGCCACGGATCGATTCACGAACCTATACAAATATGTACATATATATCAAAGTATGATCAAAATATAATTACAACCATTTTTTATTATGTTTTAAAGATTTGAGTGTATTAAGTCAGCTGTCCTCGTTAGTAACCTACAACTAGTTGTCCACAGTTAGATGTACAGAAAATAAATCGATATATATTATCTTGAATCAATCCACGACCTAGTGTATACATGTCTCAGGCTAGATCACAACTCAAAGTATATATATTTTTGGAATCAACCTCAACCCTGTATAGCTAACTCCAACATTACTGCATATAGAGTGTTTATGGTTGTTCCAAATAATATATATACATGGGTCGATATGATATGTCAAGACATTTGCATACGTGTCTATGGTATCCCAAGATTACATAATATATTAGAATACATGTATAATACAAAATAAGTTAGCTAGGATATGATTTGCATAGATTTGTTAAACATTTCCCGTAGCTAAAAAGATCAAAAATATCCAATCTTGTTTTACCCAAAACTTCTTCATTTTAAATCCGTTTTGAGTGAATCAAATTGCTATGGTTTCATATTGAACTCTAATTTAAGAATCCCAACAGAAAAAGTATAGGTTTATAGTCAGAAATTTAAGTTACATGTCAATTACTAAAGAGGTAGTCATTTCCGTCGAAAGAACGACATCTTGATGACCATTTTGAAAAACATAATTTCACTTTGAGTTTAACCAAGATTTTTGGATATAGTTTCATGTTCATATGAAAAATAATTTTCCCAGAAGAACAACTTTTAAATCAAAGTTTATCATAGTTTTTAATTTTCCAAACCAAAACACCCCCCGGTTTCACTACGACGGCGTATATCCGATTTTATGGTGTTCATCGTGTTTTCAGGTTTTAAATCATTAAGTTAGCATATCATATAGATATAGAACATGTGTTTATTTGATTTTAAAAGTCAAGTTAGAAGGATTAACTTTTGTTTGCGAACAAGTTTAGAATTAACTAAACTATGTTCTAGTGATTACAAGTTTAAACCTTCGAATAAGATAGCTTTATATGTATGAATAGAATGATGTTATGAACATCATTACTACCTCAAGTTTTCTGAATAAAACTACTGGAAATAAGAAAAATGGATCTAGCTTCAAAGGATCCTTGGATGGCTTGAAAGTTCTTGAAGTGTAATCATGACACGAAAACAGTTCAAGTAAGATTTTCACTCGAAATAAGATTGTTATAGTTGTAGAAATTGAATCAAAGTTTGAATATGAATATTACCTTGAATTAGAAAGATAACCTACTGTAAATAACAAAGGTTCATTGATCTTAGATGATTACTTGAAATGGATTAGAAAGCTTGGAAGTAGACTTGCAAACTTGAAAGTATTCTTGATTTTTATGAAACTATACTTATGAAATTTATGAAGAACACTTAGAACTTGAAGATGGAACTTGAGAGAGATAAATTAGATGAAGAAAATTAAAGAATGAAAGTGTTTGTAGGTGTTTTTGGTCGTTGGTATAAGGATTAGATATAAAGGATATGTAATTTTGTTTTCATGTAAATAAGTCATGAATGATTACTAATATTTTTGTAATTTTATGAGATATTTCATGCTAGTTGCCAAATAATGGTTCTCACATGTGTTAGGTGACTCACATGGGCTGCTAATAGCTGATCATTGGAGTGTATATACCAATATTACATACATCTAAAAGCTGTGTATTGTACGAGTACGAATACGGGTGCATACGAGTAGAATTGTTGATGAAACTGAACAAGGATGTAATTGTAAGCATTTTTGGTAAGTAGAATTACTTTGATATGTGTCTTGAAGTCTTTCAAAAGTGTAAGAATACATATCAAAACACAACATGTATATATATTCTAATGGAGTCGCTAAGTCTTCGTTAGTCGTTACATGTACGTGTTGTTTTGAAACCTTTAAGTTAACGATCTCAATTAATGTTGTTAACCCAATGTTTATTATATCAAATGAGATATTAAATTATTATATTATCATGATATTATGATTTATGAATATCTCTTAATATGATATATACATTAAAATATCGTTACAACGATAATCATTACATATAAGTCTCGTTTCGTAATTCTTGAGTTTGTAGTCTTGTTTTTACATATGTAGTTCATTGTTAACACACTTAATGATATATTTAAATATCATTTTATCATGTTAAATATAGTGTATCAATATCTTAATATGATACATATGTATTTAGTAGACGTTATCATAACGATAATCGTTATATATATCATTTCGAGTTTCTTAACTTAGTAATCTCATTTCTTATGTATATCACACATTGTTAATATACTTAGTGAGATACTTACTCATAATAATCTCATGTAAACCATATATATATGTCTATATATACCACAACATGTATTTTTTACAAATTTGTAACGTTTGTGAATCGCCGGTCAACTTGGGTGATCAATTGTCTATATGAAACTTATTTCATTTAATCAAGTCTTAACAAGTTTGATTGCTTAACACGTTGGAAACATTTAGTCATGTAAATATCAATCTCAATTAATATATATAAACATGAAAAAGTTTGGGTCACTACACACCCATCTCCGTATCACATCCAATAATAACAGTAAGCCCTGCGCTAAATGAAGCGCAAGCTTTGGTAGGCAAGAGAGCTAAATGCACGGATGGTAAAAAGACCACTAAGCCCATCCAATCTAAACAGGAATTAATAATAAATCTTACACAGCAAGATGCTTCGGCATCTAAGGAAGTAAAGTCTTCCTCTGCAGTAAAGTCTGTGTTGACTCAATCGATTGAGGAAACTCAATCATTGAAGTCCAGAACGGCTGAAGGGGAGCCAAAAATCTTGAAAAGGCACTATGCGTATCGGCTGGAAATCCTCCTGTGCCTCAACGTACAACAGGGTCTCGAGGTCCGGCTTATCTTGATGAGGGAGATCTGCCACGTCCCATGGAAATGAGTCAACATGACAATCCTTCGGGATATTTATCACACTTCCAGTAGACTGATCCCTTGGTTCATGAAAGTGATCCATTGGTTCAAACCACTTCTCTTTCGGATTCTGAAACTCAGGGTCTGGAGGAAGAGTCGTTAACTGAAAGAGATGTACCACCTCATGGTATATCAATGATTTCAGGAGTCAGAGATAGCAATATCTCTACGAGATTAAAACCGACGGGTAGTTCTACTACTTTGTCAGAGTCCCATGAGACTAAAGTCATGGAGGCAGATGCTTCGAAAGAAACTTCGCGACAACTCTGGCTGTTGCCCAACCTCCATCAAAAGGGGATATCACGAATCTGACTAGTAGTATGTACAGCCCTACATATAAGAATAATACCGCACAAACATCCTTACCTGCCCTCACGGAAAATCAAACACTTCCACCGACATCGCCTCCAACCGACGCTGCTGATGCTGATGATGTTCGTGGTTACATCGTTATTTCACCAACTGGGTCACCTTATCAGATTTTGAATAGATATGGATTGCAATATCTCTATGACAATGAGGCGGAGGAACTATATCTTGCTGAATTTTCTAAACGAACTGATCTTGATGAAGTTCGCGAGACTATGATGATTTATCTTGAGCAAGCAAGGATAGTATATCCTTTATCTCCATGCAAGTCACCTGGACCAATTCACATGCCTGATCATGATGATTTCGATCCCGACAATCTTCATGAGGGGGAGAATATACATGGTGGTTATCGGTCCAGTGGTTTTCAAAGATCAACTTATGAAGCTGGTACATCTAGTCAACATAATGATCAAGATGTTGTTGATATATCTGATTCTGAAAGCGATGAAATTGAGGAAATTTAGTGTGAAAGTTTTTTAGATGAATCGGAAGGTCAGAGATAGGGTGACTCAGGGATGCTTATGATTATGGATTCAGCTGATCAATTAGAGAATAAATCAGCTTAAGAGGACAATCAAAACTTTGATAATATTTAAGATATTTTGAAGGGGTCGTCGAGTGTCGCCAATGAATTCAATGATCATCAATTTGTTAACTTGTCATCTCCAACTGATGAATTTGGGATACACTTTGAAAAAGAGATTTTCTCTAACAGCAAAGAAGATACTACGACTCCTCCTGATCTGAATGTTCCATTTCAAATTGTAGAGATTGTTCTTGAGCATGATGCTGATTTCCAACTTAGTAAGGAAGATGAGAAGATGATTCTTCGTTCACCATTCATTGAACAACAAGCGTATAGAATCTATGGTGATTCTGATCTCGTCCTTTCTGCATCAATGAGTGTTCTGGGTGCATGGAAATATCATAAGAAACTAGAATATCTCAAAGCTTATCTGAGTGTTCGTGACAAATATAAATTGAAGAATGAAGAGAAACTTCAAGTTCAGCGAAATTCAGAGATCAAAAGCATAAATAAGATTTTGATAATTAACAAGGATGGAGTGAAGATGCCATTGTTTCAGGTAACAAGAATGGATGATGAAGATTATCAATTCTCTGAAGCAGATTTTGATAGATTGAAGATGGACGACATTATTTTCATTTACAACTACTTGATTAACTTGAATGAATCTGCAACAATTTATCATGCTACTGCAATGAAGGCAGTCTACAGATTTATTCTTGACTCGATGATGTATTGAAAGTGTGTGCAGTAGTGCTTAGCTTAATCTTCAACTTTTAAATTTATAAAACCTTTTAATTATTACACTTTAACACCCTAACGAGCAACAAAACCCGATCAGAGGTAGTATGTAAGGTTATCGTCCCATGAGACGGGTGGTGTCGATAAGAGTTGTTTTTATTATTTAATTCTTATTAAAGAATTAAAGATATATTTTTATGTCTTTTATAGGATAGATTTCTCTTAAAAAAGAGTTTGCTTTTTAAAAGATAAACATAATAACATAAGGAATTGAAGATTCAAAAATAAAGATAAAGATACGAATAAGTATACAAGTGATTATACAAGTGATTATACAAGTGAATATACAAGTGATTATACAAGTGATTACATGGACAATCAATTCATACGGGATTCATATTAAATAAGTTTCATGACTTATATTAACACAAAGTAGAATAACAATCATAGACCAATTATTATCATTTAATAGGTTAAACTAAGTGTTGCATATCAATCAATAAGTAGGATTTAAAGCATATGCTAGATATGTGATGTGCATAACTAACATCTTAATTATTCATGTTCAATTCAATTACATGATACATACCAATCTTGTGATGAGGATCAATATGCAAATAGACTGACAAATTATATAAGCTATTAAACACCAAGTAGATCAACTCAAGTTACTAACTGAAAGCCAATTACTACTAAGTATTCATGCAATCATTAATTAAACAAATCTAAATGAAGGATCTTCGATTAAACCTAACAATATCAACCTCTATTATATAAGCGTAATTCAAATCAAATAAGTTTATCACTATTAAACTCTTTAACTTAGTTGCATGCAATTCAATTTAACAAGTTTGATGGACTAGATCTAAACAAGTAGCATGAATCAAATAATAGATTTATCAGATCAAGGACTAATCAACCTTAAAATCATGTTATTTAAACATTAAGCATGACAAACAAGTGTAATCAAGCAAAATAGATTCAAAACAGTTTAAAGATCATCACAGAAACTCAACCATACAGATCTGGAAAAGAACCAGAAACTGCACAGGACGAAGCACGAAGCCGGCGACTTCCTTCACACCAAGCGGGCGGCTTGAGTGTGAAGCCGGCGGCTTGAGTGTGAAGCCGGCGGCTTCATCTGAATTCCAGATGAAGTTTGACTTTTGTCCACGTAATCATTATGAACGTTTAGTTCATGATAAAAGACGAACAGAAACAATTACAAAAAATAAAATAGACAAAACAATAAATTAAAGATAGAATCATACCTTGTAAAGAAGGTAGATGTAAAATTACTTGAATAAAATCTTGAATCTTGATTATAAAAGAGTAAATCTAACCTAAGGGTTTAGAGAAAACCCCTAAAAAACGAACTATCTACTTTTACAAACTTCTGAATTTTTGAACATATGAAAACTGAGACCAGGGGCTTCAATTTATAGAATTCTGGGGCGGTTTGCTAAGCCGGCGGCTTCATTGGGAAGTCGGAGGCTTGCCTTGAGTCGGTGACTCCTCGTGCAAGTTAAACTTGATTAGCAAGTCAATCCTTATAACCGTCATACTGAAGCCGGCGGCTTCACTTGATTTGCCGGATCTTTCTGATTTTATCTTGATTTTGTTTCCATTTTTACTTGAACTTGATCAATAAGTTAAGAAAACGTGTAAACCAGGCCGGCGGCTTCATTGGGAAGCCGGCGACTTCCTTTGCCTTTTTCTTGATCAACAAGTTCTTTCAATTATTATCGATTCTGGAACATTCTGGTATTTTTTCCTTCAAAGCCGGCGGCTTCCTTAGAACCATGCCGGCGGCTTCATACAGCCGATCTGCAATTTTCTTCATTTTTGATCATGTTTAATACATAACTTGGGCATGATCATTAGAAATATCTTTTTTTCCATTTTTACACATTTTAGTGTGTTTTGGTATTAAAATGACTCAAAAATATTACGATAACTCCTCAAAATGTTATCAAAAAACTGTATAATTTAGGAGTTATCAAATTCCCCACACTTAAACCTTTACTTGTCCTGAAGTAAACCTTATAAATTATATCATGGGTATTAAAGTAAAATTGCAAAGTCAAAAGTATGTCTTAATAAGAAGTTAGTATTTATTATTCATAAGAACTAGTCTGAACCAGACCAAGGATTACAAATAGTCCTAAAGGTTTATTAAGTCAGATTTATACAGTTTGGTCATCATTGGACTCTTTTGTTTTCTAACTTTTATAAATATATAGTTCTCATTGGAACTCTTTTCTTTTGTTGGCCTTCATTGGGCTCTTTTTCCTTTTCATTTCTTTTGCTTTCATGCTTAGCATTTGCTTTACATTTGGCAATTTTCTAAATTGGCCCTTATTTAGGACTCTTTTGCTGCCTCAGTGGTCCATGCTTCTTATGCGATATGGTAGTGGCTATAAGCTTGCATTCGTTTCACAATTTTTGGCTTTTAACTTCCTTATCTTAAACAAGTAATCCGATCTCGAAATTGAGAGTAGTTCTTTTATTAGCATTAAGATTAAGTTAGTAGAAAGACATAAGTTTGACTAAGAATTTATACTTTCGAAAAATTAAAAATTATACCCATTTTTCAACCTTTTCGGGAAAATTTGATAGTATCTTTTATACTTTTTCAAGTGATTAATCACTTCCCTCCCCACACTTAGATTATGCAATGTCCTCATTGCATTTATAAATAAAAGAATGAAATAAATAAACAAAGGACATAATAAAAAAATAAGGGAAAGAGTGATGTTACTCGATTTGTAGGATCATAATATGATTTGCGAGCACTTTTGCGGACTTCTTTTGAATTGAATAAATAACTTGACAAGAATATTAAATAACACAAACATAATACGAACATAATATTTTATTAATAATTCTTCATCACTTAAACATTTAAACACTTAGGAGCTATATTGCTCTTACATTCATAATAAAGTAATAAAACAATTAAAACACTTGGACATAATATAGTCCTAATAAACAAACATATAGAGATAGGTAGTTTTGATTATAGAGTCGTTTGCGCGTCTCTTTTCTTCTCACGGAATTACTCCTTAGGCTTATTCTCTTCACACTTACTTTTTTCATACTTATTCAACGCTTTAATTTGTTGCAAGAAATTCAATGTGATGTCAAGACCCCTACGGAAACACATTTCGAATGAAACACTTAACTCGTGGATATGTTTTCTCACTTCAGTGCTAAGTTTATATTGATCTTTTATAAATTCAGTAACAATTTTATCCACGGTAAAGTCATCATCATCCTCTTTATCAACCTTAACCATTTTAACATTAGAGCGAGGAACTTTGGATCTTGGAACTAATGGAATAGACTCAAATTTTGCACCATAACGAATAGTTAATGAATTATCAGCATAGTTAATGGTAGCACGAGCGGTAGCTAAAAACGGAGATCCTAAGATTAAAGAAGTTATCGGATCTTCTTTCATGTCCATTACAACAAAATCAATTTTGTAGAAATCATAACCAACAATAACTTCAACTTTTTTAACAATCCCCAACGGCTCATGTAGACGACTATCAGTAAAACAAACATTTCCTTTGATTGGTTCCAACGACGGTAATCCTAAACGATTATAGACAGAAAATGGCATAACATTAATGCTAGAACCAGTATCAGCTAATCCCATAACTGGTATTGGACCACGAATTAAACAAGGGATATGAAATTCCCCAGAATCAGTGCACACAGCAACAGGAACGTCAAGTGATGAATATGGATCTACCGGATTAATTATGAAGGAATAAAGAGGGCGGAAACCTTCCTTTTTCCTTTCTTCCAACTGTCTCATAGTATCAGCTAACCAATCATCTTTATCTTCGCATTTCGATTTTTCAGATTTTTCACTATTAACTTCATTATTTTCATCAACCTTTTTATTAACTTCTTCTTCCTTCTCATCAAACAACTCATGCATGAAAATTACCTCATCACGATCAAGACCTCGAACCTTATCATCTTTTGACTTATCTTCTTCAGTAGCAGTTAACTTCTTTATTTTCTGATCATATTCTTCCTCAACCATATCAAACTCCCATAAATACTTCAAACCAGGTTCATAAACATCAACCCTATTTACTTCCCTAATAACATTCACTTTCTCAAAACGAACTTCCTTAGAAACTTCAGATTCAACTGATACTTTTCCCTCGACAAGTTTGAATAACTTAGTAACATTGCATTCTAAGTTTTGAATGGACGCTTGATGATTATTTTGTACTTGGGAAAGTTGAGCTTTTATGTTATCATTAGCTTCATTTTGATTTTTGATAAAAGTGAGGATGCTTTCTTCAAGATTAGATTTTTGAGCATTAGAAGAATTTGGAATGAAGGGTGCTCTAACAGGAAAGAAACCAGGTGGGTTTTTATTATTATTAGCAGGATAAGGATATTATAATTATTTCGGTAATTCGGGTTTCCTTGAAATTAATTAACATACGAAACATTCTCGACTTGCTCCATGGTAAGACTAGCAACACAATCTTTAATAGCATGAGGACCTTGGCTTTTTTCACAACCTACCTTAATCATATGCATTTCCTTAGTAAGCTTTTCAATCTGCCTTCCTAAATTACCCAATTGTACATTCATAGCTTTAACCATATCTTCATAATCATAACTAACAGATTTCACCGAACGAGAAATATCTAAGTCTTGGTGCCATTCACGGGAATGAGCAGCCAACTTGTTAATAAGAGTTTCAGCTTCTTCGGCAGTTTTGCTCATAATGTTTCCTCCAGCAGATGTATCAATTTCTCTTCTTGTAGCAATATCACAACCCTTATAGAAAGTAGTTACCTTTTTAAACTTATCCAAACTATGTTGCGGACAACCTCTAAGCATTTGACCAAATCGAACCCACGCAGAATAAAGAGACTCGTTAGTTTTCTGACAAAAATTAGCAATTTCAGTTTGAAGGGTGACAGTTTTAGACGCAGGAAAGAATCGAGTGAGAAACTTCTCAACCATTGTATCCCTACTAGTAATATCTCCTTCAGGTAACGAGTTCAACCATTCCCTAGCTTCATCCTTTAGTGACCATGGGAAGAGACGAAGATAAATAATATTACTCTCCACATTATTAATGTTAAACAGATTACAGATATCTTTAAAATTCCGAATGTGGGCATTAGCATCTTCCTTCTCCGTACCCCTAAATTGATTATCTTTTAGCAAATGAAAAATAGGACCCTTAATATCAAAATTCTCTTTAATTTTGGGCTGAGTAATAGCATGACCTAATCCTTCCCGACCAGCTTTCATTAACGCTTCCATTGAATCAGTCATTTCAATTTCTGAACCAAAAAGACATCCCAAATTAGAATCAGGACTAGATGGAGGGCTAGATAACGAATCATCACTAGAAGTAGTTCCTTCTTGGAAATCTAATTTCTTAACTATTATCGAATCCTTAGAAAGTTTAAATAATATATCAGGATTTGACAACGTTCTTTGTAAGATCGGTTTCTTGGATCGAGTAATCATTTGATCTAGAATCATGAAAAGAAATGTTTTAGGAGAAAATCTTTTAAGCCTTAAAGGATTTATATATTTAGATTTTCTATTTAAAAAGTATCTTAGAGTATAAGTAGATTTTAAATTATTAAATATATTAAATATTAGAGACGTAATTAATAATATAAATATTAAATAACAACTTTTATCACATAACAACGAATAATCAAACATACATGGTCTATTGAATCTTTCAATACTTAAGTGACCCGTCAGCGTCTAGGTTTGGGCAGGAGCCTTTAAATCGGAACCCCAGCAACCCTCTCCTAAAGGAAGACAATCATCACCCGTTTTCAAGAAATATCAATAACCAAAGTATATCCAATTTTCGTATTTACCACTCCAATCCCCGGCAACGGCGCCAAAAAGTTGATGTGTTGAAAGTGTGTGCAGTAGTGCTTAGCTTAATCTTCAACTTTTAAATTTATAAAACCTTTTAATTATTACACTTTAACACCCTAACGAGCAACAAAATCCGATCAGAGGTAGTATGTAAGGTTATCGTCCCATGAGACGGGTGGTGTTGATAAGAGTTGTTTTTATTATTTAATTATTATTAAAGAATTAAAGATATATTTTTATGTCTTTTATAGGATAGATTTCTCTTAGGAAAGAGTTTGCTTTTTAAAAGATAAACATAATAACATAAGGAATTGAAGATTCAAAAATAAAGATAAAGATACGAATAAGTATACAAGTGATTATACAAGTGATTACATGGACAATCAATTCATACGTGATTCATATTAAATAAGTTTCATGGCTTATATTAACACAAAGTAGAATAACAATCATAGACCAATTATTATCCCTTAATAGGTTAAACTAAGTGTTGCATATCAATCAATAAGTAGGATTTAAAGGATATGCTAGATATGTGATGTGCATAACTAACATCTTAATTCTTCATGTTCAATTCAATTACATGATACATACCAATCTTGTGATGAGGATCAATATGCAAATAGACTGACAAATTATATAAGCTATTAAACACCAAGTAGATCAACTCAAGTTACTAGCTGAAAGCCAAATTACTACTAAGTTTTCATGCAATCATTGATTAAACAAATCCAAACGAAGGATCTTTGATTAAACCTAACAATATCAACCTCTATTATATAAGCGTAATTCAAATCAAATAAGTTTATCACTATTAAACTCTTTAACTTTGTTGCATGCAATTCAATTTAACAAGTTTGATGGACTAGATCTAAACAAGTAGCATGAATCAAATATTAAATTTATTAGATCAAGGACTAATCAACCTTAAAATCATGTTATTTAAACATTAAGCATGACAAACAAGTGTAATCAAGCAAACCAGATTCAAAACAGTTTAAAGATCATCACAGAAACTCAACCATACAGATCTGGAAAAGAACCAGAAACTGCACAGGACGAAGCACGAAGCCGGCGGCTTCCTTCACACCAAGCCGGCCGCTTGAGTGTGAAGTCGGCGGCTTCATATGAATTCCAGATGAAGTTTGACTTTCGTCCACGTAATCACTATGAACATTTAGTTCATGATAAAAGACGAACATAAACAATTACAGAAAATAAAATAGACAAAACAATAAATTAAAGATAGAATCATACCTTGTAAAGAAGGTAGATGTAAAATTACTTGAATAAAATCTTGAATCTTGATTACAAAAGAGTAAATCTAACCTAAGGGTTTAGAGAAAACCCCTAAAAACGAACTATCTACTTCTACAAACTTCTGAATTTTTGAACATATGAAAACTTAGACCAGGGGCTTCAATTTATAGTATTCTGGGGCGGTTTGCCAAGCCGGCGGCTTCATTGGGAAGCCGGCGGCTTGCCTTGAGTCGGTGACTCCTCGTGCAAGTTAAACTTGATTAGCAAGTCAATCCTTATAACCATCATACTGAAGCCGGCGACTTCATATCCATGCCGGCGGCTTCACTTGATTCGCTGGATCTTTCTGATTTTATCTTGATTTTGTTTCCATTTTTACTTGAACTTGATCAATAAGTTGAGAAAACGTGTAAACCAGGCCGGCGGCTTCCTTTGCCTTTTTCTTGATCAACAAGTTCTTTCAATTATTATCGATTCTGGAACATTCTGGTATTTTTTTCCTTCAAAGCCGGCGGCTTCCTTAGAACCATGTCGGCGGCTTCATACAGCCGATCTGCAATTTTCTTCATTTTTGATCCTGTTTAATACATAACTTGGACATAATCATTAGAAATATCTTTTTCCCATTTTTACCCATTTTACTGTGTTTTGGTATCAAAATGTCTCAAAAATACTAAGATAACTCCTCAAAATGTTATCAAAAACCTGTATAATTTAGGAGTTATCACTCGATGAGATGGATGTCCGTTCACGATTTTTAGATGGGGTTAGAATCTGGATACAAAAAGCTCGGAATCAAACTGCCAAATCAAGTAATCGAAGAGCTACGATATATGTCCTTACTTGAAGTGAGTGACTGTCCTTATGGGTTTGTGTTTGTCAATTCTCACTATACAAAGATCTTCATCAGAGTCTCAGATTTTAGAAGATACTCAGACGGAACGTTGATGTATGCTTTCAAATATTTGAGATGGAGACTGATCAATAACTGTTATTCAACTGAAGATAATGAGATTGTCAAATACATTCTCACAAGATTGAAAAGTCGTCTAAAGACAAGAGTGGACATACGAAGATATGAGAATCTCAAGGGATTTAAATCCAAAGTTCACTTCAGAGGAACAAAGTTCCTTTAGATGTTTTAATAGGATTATATTGTAAAGTTCACATTCAACACTAAGGGGGAGATTGTTAGGACCCCGAAGTTGTATAGTGTTAATGTGAAATAAGCTTAAATGATGGTTCTTTAGAAAAGGGCAATATAAGGAACCTAAGTAGTCCTAATTAGATAGTCATTGCATTGTAACTGAGTTCTAGAAGCTCTGGAATGTAAATCTTGTTAATTCTCTCTAATACCGAATCTCCTTCACATCTACCAAATCTCATTCTAACTTGTCTTTTCTTCTAATCTCAACATGATCTGACCTATCAAAGATTTCACTAAACGTATAAGGATTTGTGGCTACTGGGGATATATTAACCCCAAAAATATTCACTATTGTACCTAAATAAAGTGTTACATAAAAATAAGTATCAAAAAGGTATTTAAATATGCATAAGAGTTCAAATCTAAAGGTAATAATTACCGTTATTTCTAAAAGTTCAATATTCACCTGTAGAAATTGCAAAACTACTTTTTTCGGCGTCAAAACTATTTCGAATGAAAGCAAGCCTTCAGGAAGTCTTGATCATAACATCGTTATCTATTCATCGTGCGAAAGTGGGTCTAATTTTCAACCGAAGTTTTCTTAGCACGATGTCCACACAATTCGGCCCAATTATGTGGCCAACGTAATGTGTTCAAAAATGTATTTTGCGGCCATGAATTATTTACGAAACGAAACTATAGTCAAATATATTTGCATTCAATATGAAATTTTAAAATAGAAACAATTATAGAGTTATGAATTGAGAGATATTAAAAAGTGTCAAAAATTAATCGAACCATTAAACCAAGATGTCACTAAACGTGTAAGGATATGTGGCTAGTGGGAATATATTAACCCCAAAAATATTAACAATATACATAAATAAAGTGTAACATAAAAAATAAGTATCAAAATGGTATTTAAATATGCATAAGAGTTCAAATCCAAAAGTAATAATTATCGTAATTTCTAAAAGTTCAATATTCACCTTTAGAAATTATAAAACTACTTTTTACGCGTCAAAAATATTTCGAATGGAAGCAAGCTTTTAGGAAGTCTTGATCATAGCGTCGTTATCTATTCATCGTGCGAAAGTGGGTCAATTTTCAACTGAAGTTTTTTTAGCACGCTGGCCACATAATTCGGCCCAATTATTTGGCCAACATAATGTGCTCAAAAATGTGTTTTGCGGCCATGAATTATTAACGAAACAAACCTATAGTTAAATATATTTGCATTCAATATGAAATTTTAAAATAGAAACAATTATAGAGTTATGAAGTGAGAGATATTAAAAAGTGTCACAATATAATCGAACCATTAAACCAAGACGTCACTAAACGTGCAGTGATTTGTGGCTAGTGGGGATATATTAACCCCAAAAATATTCACAATGTACCTAAATATAGTCTTACATAAAAAATAAGTATCAAAATGGTATTTAAATATGCATAAGAGTTCAAATCCAAAGGTAATAATTATCGTAAATTCTAAAAGTTCAATATTCACCTTTAGAAATTGCAAAACTACTCTTTCAGAGTCAAAACTATTTCGAATGAAAGCAAGCCTTCAGGAAGTCTTGATCATAGCGTGGGTATCTATTCATCGTGCGAAAATAGGTCCAATTTTCAACCGAAGTTTTTTTTAGCACGCAGGCCACATAGTTCGGCGTAATTATGTGGCCACCATAATGTGCTCAAAAATGTGTTTTGCGGCCATGAATTATTAATGAAACGAAACTATAGTCAAATATATTTTCATTCAATGTGAAATTTTAAAATAGAAAAAATTATAGAGTTATGAATTGAGAGATATTAAAAAGTGTCACAAAATAATCGAACCATAAAACCAGGATGTCAGTAAACGTGTAAGGATTTGTGGCTAGTGGAGATATATTAACCCAAAAGATATTCACAATATACCTTAATAAAGTGTTACATAATAAATAAGTATCAAAATGGTATTTAAATATGCATAAGAGTTCAAATCCAAAGTTAATAATTATCGTAATTTCTAAAAGTTCAATATTCACCTTCAGAAATTGCAAAACTACTTTTTCAACTACTTTTTCGACGTCAAAACTATTTCGAATGAAAGCAAGCCTTCAGGAAGTCTTGATCATAGCCTGGTTATCTATTCATCGTGCGAAAGTGAGTCCGATTTTCAACCGAAGTTTTTTTAGCACGCTGGCCACAGAATTCGGCCCAATTATGTGGCCAACGTAATGTGCTCAAAAATGTATTTTGCGGCCATGAATTATTTACGAAACAGAACTATAGTCAAATATATTTGCATTCAATATGAAATTTTAAAATAGAAACAATTATAAAGTTATGAATTGAGAGATAATAAAAAGTGTCACAAAATAATCGAACCATTAAACCAAGATGTCACTAAACGTGTAAGGATATGCGGCTAGTGGGGATATATTAACCCCAAAAATATTCACAATGTACATAAATAAAGTGTTACATAAAAAATAAGTATCAAAATGGTATTTAAATATGCATAAGAGTTCAAATCCAAAGGTAATAATTATCGTAAATTTTAAAAGTTCAATTTTCACCTTTAGAAATTGCAAAACTACTTTTTCGGCATCAAAACTATTTCGAATGGAAGCAAGACTTCAGGAAGTCTTGATCATAGCGTCGTTATCTATTCATCGTGCGAAAGTGGGACAATTTTCAACTGAGATTTTTTTAGCACGCTGGCCACATAATTCGGCCCAATTATGTGGCCAACGTAATGTGCTCAAAAATGTGTTTTGCGACCATGAATTACTAACGAAACAAAACTATAGTCAAATATATTTGCATTCAATATGAAATTTTAAAATAGAAACACATATAGAACCATTTAAAGTGTCACAAAATAATCGAACCATTAAACCAAGATGTCACTAAACGTGTAAAGATTTGTGGCTAGTGGGGATATATTAACCCCAAAAATATTCACAGTGTACCTAAATAAAGTGTTACATAAATAATAAGTATTAAAACGGTATTTAAATAGGCATAAGAGTTCAAATCCAAAGGCAATAATTATCGTAATTTCTAAAACTTCAATATTCACCTTTAGAAATTACAAAACTACTTTTTCGGCGTCAAAACTATTTCGAATGAAAGAAAACCTTCAAGAAGTCTTTATCATAGCGTGGTTAGTTTTCATCGTGCGAAAGTGGGTCTAATTTTCAATCGAAGTTTTTTTAAAACGCTGGTCACATAATTGGGCCGAATTATGTGGATAACGTAATGTGCTCAAAAATGTGTTTTGCGGCCATGAATTATTTAAGAAACGAAACTATAGTCAAATATATTTGCATTCAATATGAAATTTTAAAATAGAAACAATTATAGAGTTATGAATTGAGAGATATTAAAAAGTGTCACAAAATAATCGAACCATTAAACCAAGATGTCACTAAACGTGTAAGGATTTGTGGCTAGTGGGGATATATTAACCGTAAAAATATTCACAATGTACCTAAATAAAGTGTTACATAAAAAATAAGTATCAAAATGGTATTTAAATAGGCATTAGAGTTCAAATCCAAAGGTAATAATTATCGTAATTTCTAAAACTTCAATATTCACCTTTAGATATTGCAAAACTACTTTTTCGGTGTCAAAACTATTTCGAATGAAAGCAAGCCTTCAGGAAGTCTTGAACATAGCTTGGTTAGCTATTCATCGTGCGAAAGTGGGTCCAATTTTCAACCGAAATTTTTTTAGCACGCTGGCCACATAATTCGGCCTAATTATGTGGCCAACGTAATGTGCTAAAAAATTTGTTTTGCGGCCATGAATTATTTATGAAACGAAACTATAGTCAAATATATTTGCATTCAATATAAAATGTTAAAATAGAAACAATTATAGAGTTATGAATTGAGATATATCAGAAAGTGTCACAAAATAATCGAACCATTAAACCAAGATGTCACTAAACGTGTAAGAATTTGTGGCTAGTGGGGATATATAAACACCAAAAATATTCGCAATGTACCAAAATAAAGTGTTACATAAAAAATATCAAAAAGGTATTTAAATATGCATAAGAGTTCAAATCCAAAGGTAATAATTATCGTAATTTCTAAAAGTTAAATTTTCACCTTTAGAAATTGCAAAACTACTTTTTCGGCGTCAAAACTAGTTCGAATGAAAGCAAGCCTTCGGGAAGTCTTGATCATAGCGTCGTTATCAATTCATCGTGCGAATGTGGGTCTAATTTTCAACCGAAGTTCTTTTAGCACGCTGGCCACATAATTCGGCCCAATTATGTGGCCAACGTAATGTGCTCAAAAATGTGTTTTGCGGCCATGAATTATTAATGAAACGAAACTATAGTCAAATATATTTGCATTCAATATGAAATTTTAAAATAGAAACAATTATAGAGTTATTAATTGAGAGATATTAAAAAGTGTCACAAAATAATCGAACCATTAAACCAGGGTTAACTGTAGACATTGTTTTGTGCTCGCTCACCCTTGAATCCCCCATTGTATTTTGTTTTGAGGATGATTTCGATTTTGTGTTTGATTTAGATTTAGAATTTGACTTCAATTTGGATTTCGACCTCATTAATTTCTGTTTCCCGACCAGATGGGTATTTCGAGCCATACCTTTGAGATGCAGGAATTTCGAAGAGGACTGCCAATTTCTTGCTCTTTTCAAAATTGAATCTGACGAACAGCTAAGATTTGCAGCGTGTGATTTACCTTTGACTCTACATTATATTCACATATGGAGGTATCAAAATAGTGTGATTTTTCACCCACTTATGAAGAAGAATTTACTCTTTGATTCGATTTGTTTTATATCTTTCATTTGGTTTAGTAGTAGAGGTAAAAAAAATGTAAATTGAAATTCTTGACTTATAAAGTCATTGTAATGCTTGGCCTTTCCCTAGCCCCTTGCTAGGAAGGTTTGATTAATAAGAATTTGAATTGTTCCAAAAAAAATGTGACTACATATTAGGGGAGGTCAGGAGTTCGACCCCGTTGGCTACATATTAAAAACACAATTTCATTTCTGCCATTATTATCCACCCATTGCATCTTTCCCATATCGTTTGAGGGGTTAAAGGGAAGGGGGTTTTACTTGGTCGTGTCCTTCGATCAGTTTCAAGGTTTTCTCCCGAACAGTGATGGGTGCGGGGTTATTATCACTGCATCGGCATAGTCGAAACAGGAGATGATCGCAACAGGTGGTTTAGTGCCCCTCGGGTGATCCCAAATCGCTGTTAAAAAAAAAAAAAAAAAAACGATTTGATTGTTTTTATTTTTCAAAATAAGGTTGAATATATTACTCCGTACAATGTAACGACAACTATCAAGTGCAGTAAAGGGTCATATATGTGGATTGATTCTGAAATGATGTAGATCGTTATCTTTAGCATTAAGCATGGAACTTTTTGATTGTTTAATTCATCCTTTCGACAATTTGATGAAAGAAAGATTATGTGCTTAACTACTTTTCCGTTTAAATAATAAATTGATGCCTATTTTGTAAGATCACTCCCTAGATTTTTAACATACTTGAGAACTTTATGTCTTTATATAATCCAGATTAATTATAGTAATATATATATATATATATATATATATATATATATATATATATATATATATATATATATATATATATATAATTTTTGACAATGCAATGAGTATACGAATCGTTTTTCGAACCAACTAATTTCATACCGACTACCATTTTTGCAGACAGTCCAGAATCAGCTTATCGCGAGTTGACCTCCGTAGTCAAAAGATAAAAAGATGGATTATTTTCTCTGCCTTGTGTTATTGTGCATTTGCATTCGTACCTATAGCCTTCACTATGAAATGGTAGGTTCAAACCACTCCATCATTACCCCGTGACTTACTAATTCACACACACACACACATATATTACGAATAATAATAATAACAATAATGACAATAATATATAATTTGCTAAAGACAACATTTAAGGCTGACGTTAACATACTTTATATTAGGGGTGTGATTTTCACAAATCAATTTTTGATCCATACAAGCTTTTGTATCATAAACTTACAATTATACCCTTAAAATAATCTAGCAAGATTAATTTAAATTATTATGAGTAAGGGTATAAATAGGGGTATAATAGTAAGTTGCTATATATGGGCTAAAAAATGATGTGTGAGAATCATCCCCCTTTATATTATTGTACTATCTTGGTAGCTGCTAAATACAATAATGTTTTTAGAACGACAAATTTTGTATCGAATCCTCTTATTTGCCACTCACACACCCGTTAGGAAGAAATTCCTCGCATCCATCGCGCAAAGCGTACCCGGAATGCTTTATGTTAAGTGTTTGACACGAACAAAGTGAAGAATACCAGATGCACAACTGTGGAGAAAACTTGCCCTTGGAATTTGAACATGCACATATTTTTTTAAGGATACGAGTTCATAATTAACTAAGAATTTTTACCACTCAATCAATAATTCAGTGATACTAAATACAATGATTTAATGCATGTTAATTATTCTAAATACTAATTTAAACAAAATCTTCATAATAGGTTCAAATATTCAGTTCAATAGAGAACAAAATACATTATAAAAATTGCGAGAACCAGTAATAATTTTTTTTATATAATAAGTAGATTCACGTATATATTGATATTGAGGTAAATTAGTGTTAAAAAGATAAAATAGTTAATTGAACAATTATATACTGTACAATATATTCGTTGGAAAGGTAAAATGTTGATAAATTGGGTGTGTAGGGTATAGTAAACATAGTTACATGAGTATGTCATAAAAAAATACAATAATATTATGTGATTGGCTAAAACGTAATGATTTTTTATTTTTGACACGATCATCATCTTCCTAATTATTATTAGCGTGATGTTTAATTTATCCTTCTTCTATGAATGAGTATAAAATAATATGGAATCCAACATTTTCAACCTCAATATATATAAAGCAAAGAGTTGCCGATAAATTGTGTTATTTACCCTACATACCTGATTGCCGTCTAAAAATTGGTCTTTTTTGCCCTTCCAAATTTATCAAATGACAATCAACAAGAAGTTATAAAACTGCCCCCTAAACTATGATACAATCTACAACTTCTTCAGGGGTATAATACATAAAATTATACATTAATTAAAAAAACTTTATTAATTATTATTAATTAATTATTATTAATTATTAATTAATTATTAATTATTAATAATTAATAATTAATAATCAATACTAATTGCCATTCAAAAATTGGTCGTTTTACCAAACGTCAATCAACAACTTACAAAACTACCCCTAAACTATGATACAATCTACAACTTCTTCAGGGTATAATACGTAAAATTATTATTTTATTAAAAAACTTTAATCAAACTCCACCCAAATTTTTAACGGGCCGTATCTTTTCGCTCGCCGCGAGTTAAATTTTTCCGGCACCACCGTTCAACTAGAAAAAAAATTTACGAACACAACGCAACTAACTATACGCGAAACGAACGCATTTTAAAAAAAAACTTAACATTTCGGGCTATTTTTCATACATATATATACACATATAATAAACAACTCGAACTAACTACATCATATCGATGGTTTCGTCCCCCCTTTTTTACGCGGTTTTTCTGGCGTTAAAAACCCGTAGGCCATTAGGTAGATAAGGTACTAACCACGTGTATCCAAACATACCTGCATCAACGAGTTTTTAATTCTGTAAATACATAACACTATGTTAAATATGAATATGCAACCCGGAAGGCCCGTCGCATCGCGGGGGCCTATTTTACTAGTTATTAATATTTTTAATTATTTATAATATATAATTTGAACTTTTCTAATAATAACCCTTGAACGGTTTCATACGGGGTAACAATTTATAGTGTTTGATTGAGGTGACAGCTTTTTAACATTTTTCAACGCTAGGGATGGCAAATTATAATGTTTGATTGAGGTGACAGTTCTCGCTATTTTAAGACGCAACTAGTCTAGATAGTTGTATTATGATGGTGATTTTTTGTTTCCAAAGGGTTAAAATGTAACATCCCGTCTCACATCGGATTGAGAAAGAAAATATTATTCTTTTATAAGTTCAAAGTTGTGGCTAATTAATATCTCCCAACGTGATTTTTAGTTGAAACCTAAAGATACCCGGTTAGTCCACTGCTTTAGCTTGTGCAGACGATTGTCTCTTTGGAAGCGGTAGGCACACGGCTCGTGCATTTTTTGGGGCTTATTTGAGGGTCGTTTCATCTGGTATCAGAGCCATAGGCCTCTAGGGGTGTGACAGACACTCAGTTCGTGCATCTCCTGGTGTATCCTCACGGGGTGTGACATGCATAATGCTTGTATATCTCATGGGGTGTGGATCATGGGTATTGATTATGTTATGGTTCGACGACGATGTCGGGAGTTTAAGTGAGGGATTTTGTAATAACCCGTCCCACATCGGCTATATATTGAAAGTCTTGATCCTTTATAAGCATAAAGTCGTGCCTGATTAGTATCTACCACCATGGTTTTTCGTTGAAACCTGGATATACCAAGTTAATCCAATGTTTTAGCTTGCGTGGGGCGATTGTCTCCAGAGTTGTGACAGGCACACAGATCGTGCATATCTTGAGACTGATTTAACGGTCGTTTAATCTGGTATCAGATCCATAGGTCTCTCGGGTTGCAACGAACACTTGGTTCGTGCATCTCCTAGGGTAACCTCACAAGGTGTGACGGGCACAATGCTCGTACATCTCATGGGGTATGGATCCTCGTATTGATTATGATTCGGCCTGACGAGGAAGTCATGAATTTAAGTGGGGTAGTTTGTAACGACCTGCCCCACATCAGATTGAGAAAGAAAATATTGGTCCTCTATAAGCTCAAAGTTGTGTCTAATTAATATTTCTGAAACGACTCCAACCCATTTTATTAAAACCGACTCAATTTTTTATTTATTTTTATTTTTTTTACACAGGAGCGGCACACCTTCTGAAATGACCCGTTCTAATCCATCTGGACGAATACATTACATTTGGTTACATCGCGAGGTACATGACCTCTATATGATACATTTTACAAACATTGCATTCGATTTTAAAAGACAATCTTTCTTTACAACGAAAGTTGACGGCATGCATACCATTTCATAATATATCCAACTATAATTGACTTAATAATAATCTTGATGAACTCAACGACTCGAATGCAACGTCTTTTGAAATATGCCATGAATGACTCCAAGTAATATTTCTAAAATGAGCAAATGCACAGCAGAAGATTTCTTTCGTACCTGAGAATAAACATGCTTTAAAGTGTCAACCAAAAGGTTGGTGAGTTCATAAGTTTATCGTAAACAATAAAATTCATCATTTTGATAGACCACAAGATTTAAATACAGTACACCTATCTCGTGTACAAAACCATTTTCATAATGCTTAGCAGAGTAGGTTCGTATCCTTTTCTCCCCCGTAGGTTGCCTCGCGATTTTTAATAATCGTACACATATCTCGTGCACAAAACTAATACACATAACATGTGTATAAAAATAATTCTCTCGATACATAACATTCATAATGATTTCATTGCTCAACATGGTAACCGAACTTAACATATAATGCGCATCAATAATATCCCCAAAAACAAAACATCTCGTCTGTATAATATATAAACTTCGAACTACTAAACACCACGCCCACTAGCTCTTCCGTCTAGTGAACATTCTGGGTGGGGGTGTTAAACCCGGTAGCTACCTTTAGGATTCGCGTGAATTAGGGCCATACCCGATTCTAATTCTTAGGTTACCAAGCAATAATAATCAGGGAAAAATATTCACATCAATTGGTGGCAATTATCATGTCCACATAATTTAATAATAATTCACAGAACTTCCGTCTGTATAATAATTCATTCGAGGAATGTTTTGCTTGTATCTATCTCGTCAAATATTTATAAAAGCATTTCATGTATTCGCAGTTCAAAATATATTTCAAAAGCATTTAATAAAGGAGTTATAAAAATAGCGCATGTATTCTCAGTCCCAAAAATGTAAAGAGTAAAAGGAAATCAAATGAACTCACACTACGATATTTTGTAGTAAAAATATACATACGACGATACTGAACAATGCAAGGTTGGCCTCGGATTCACGGACATATATCAGGTAAATATATTAATATATATAATCGTAATTGAACAAATTCATATCATATATCTTTTCATTATATTTTATATATATTTAGTTTGTGTACCTATTTAATTTGATTAGTATTTATATAGTCATATTAATATATATGTTTGATTAGTATTATATTAAAACTACCTAATTTGTTATATATAAATATTTATATAAAAACTGTTAATACGTTTAATACATACATATATGTAATATTACTTCTAGGTATATTTTTATATACGACATACTTATTTGGTAAAATAGTATTAATAATAATAATAAAAGTTTTATTTGATGGTAATGATAGTATTAAATATAACAATACAGATATTAATATAATAATTATAGTAATATTAATAGTAATAATAATAATAATGATACTAGTAGTAAGAATGATATACTAATAATAATATAGTTTTAGTGATAACAAGATGATAATCATATTAATAATACTCATGTTAATAATTATAATAATAATAATAATAGTAATAATAATAATAATAATAATAATAATAATAATAATAATAATAATAATAATAATAATAATAATAATAATAATAATAATAATAATATTTATAAAGTGATACCGATGCTAATATTTATGAAAATAATACTAATAATAATAATAATACTTAATGGTACTACTTAATAATAACTAAAAATGAAAATGATAATAGTCATATTATTAATATTAACATAATATTAACAATAACAATATTTAATAATAATAATAATAATTATAATTATAATTATAATACTTATAACTATGTTAACAATACTAATTATAATACTTTTATTAATTATAATACTAGTAGTATTAATAATAACTAATAATAACAATAATAATATTAGCAACAATAATATTAATAATAACAATAATGAAAATGATAATAATAATAATACTTTTGGTATTAAAAACTACCTTAGAAGCCCTTTAAAAAAATTAGTTGCACCAAGCAAGGATCGAACCCGAGACCTCTCGCCCACCCGTAACTCTCCAAACCATTCGTCCATTTTTGATTTTCTGATTAAAAACCCGAGTAAATATATTTAACTGGTTTTCTGTTTTCATCTTTTTCTTCAAGATCAACAACAGGGATCAACCTTAAATCTAAATATTACCTAGATTGAACTTCGATGTAACTTGAAACAACAACAACAATAACTGTAAAATCAATAACAGACACGTAAACAAATAAAATAAAACAAATTAAAATATAAAAAGAACAGTCGATGTTCTAAAAAAAATGAAGAACTAAATTTTGGTTTTCGAATTTAAGAATGTTTTAGACAAAACTTTCTACATGAAGTGAGTTTTAAAACCTTCCTATAATCGTTCTCAACCCTCAATTTTAATAGAAACGACCTCTAAAACTTCAATTTGATCGAAGAACACACGTTTGACTTTTTAAATTCGAAGCTTTGACTCTCAAATTTGTCTTTGATTTCACAAATTAAGATTTGAAAATTTACAGAAAGATTCATGACATGATTTAGATCAATTCTGTGTTTTTAAATTTTGAATATTGAACTGAAATTTGAGCTTTTGATTTCTCACCTCCGCGAACAGGGCAATGACCGGGTTCTTCTTATTTCTGGTTGAATTCTTTTAGAATTGCAGTGGAAAAATTAAAGTGTGCAATTGAGGTTTTGATGCAGCGATAATAAATAAATTAAAGGTTGTTTGTAGTGTATGATTGGGGTCGACAACATATCACGAGCGAAGAAGAAAATAAGGCAGATAGATAGTGATATAAATAAATATTACGCGTTAATATTTATCTATTTATCTGTATGATATATATCTGTATCCTATATATATCTGTATGTTATATAACTGGATTTATTTATTTATCTATTATATATTTATCTGTTATATATTTATCTATTATATATTTATACGTATTTGTTATACATATCTGTTATAATTGTAATTATTTATTATTTATCTGCTATACATATATGTATATATTTATATCTGTGTTTATAAAGTATATAATCATAATATTTAATTCTTAATAATAATTATACTAACAATAATTATAATACAATAATAATAACAATTATAATAACTGATAATATTTAAATTACAATTATAATATATACATAAAACTAATATTGATATAGATATTAGTATTAGTATTAATAATGAAAGTAATAATAAAGTTATTATAACGACTACATTCTTAACTTGTATTTACATTTAATATATACAATTTATTAATCATGTAATTTTTATTTTTATTTATTATATATATAGCAACTTTCATTAAGTATTAAATTCTTATATATATATATATATATATATATATATATATATATATATATATATATATATATATATATTACAATATACGTATTATAATAATTACCTATAGATATCCTATATTTATATATAAATTCATTTTAAGTACAACTTAATTACTTTATATCTTATCTTACATATTTAGTTTTATATGTTTCAATTGTATTTTATTATTTCACATTATTATATATATTTACATTTATATTTATATATATTTATATATATTTATATATACATGTTTATTTATAAACAATTATTCGTGAATCCTCGGGCACAGTCAGAGGGTAATTGCTTATATGAACATAGTTCTAAAATTTTCGAGACTCACCATTACAGAGTTTGCTTATCGTGTCGAAATCATATAGAGATTAAGTTTAAATTTGGTCAGAAAATTACGGGTCGTCACACCTTCTGCAAGTGCGGCATTTTTATAACCCAAAAGTGGCGCTTCTGCAAGCAATAGCGGCGCTTTTGTTGTCTGATTAGAAAGGCTAAAAACTGCTGCCCAAGAGGCGGTGCTTTTAACCTCAAAAGCGGCTCTTTTTTACCTGAACTGATTGCAGACTTGAAATTTGCTAAGTGTTCAACCAACCCATAAAACCACAAACACAAGTTTACAATCCCAAGACTCAACACAAGTTTAAGGGGACTCAAAATACATTCATTTCATAGGATAAAAGTGTTTAGACAACAAAACGGGCACAACGACCCTTGGGACTCCAACGACTTGTTTAATACAATAATGTAGCATTCTTGACCTAAAAGAGTTTAACTTCCAAACAATCAACGAGCATGGCATTTGGGGTTAAACTACGCCACACTTAGGCCAAAATCCAAAAGCGTCCACTATCATAGAAAAAGCGGGAGATCTCTAGTCCAAACGTATACCCTTCCCTTTATCTACGCCTGAGCCTAAAAAGGTAAACAACGAGAGGGTAAACAAAATGCTTAGTGAATGCAATAATTATACACGTATATATATAATATACTTACTTGCAAACACTTACTCACATACCGCATACATACTAGCAATTTAATTAGCATACTGTAGTGACCCGTCCTAATCCACATGGACGAAGTCTTCAACAGATGGTCCCATTACGAGGTTCTGACCTCTATATGCCATGAACGACTCCATGTAATATCTTTAAAATGAGCAAATGCACAGCGGAAGATTTTTTCATACCTGAGAATAAACATGTTTTAAAAGTGTCAACCAAAAGGTTGGTGAGTTCATAGGTTTATTATAAGCAATAAAATTCATCATTATGATAGACCACAAGATTTAAATACAGTACACCTATCTCGTGTACGAAACCATTTTTCATAAATCTTAGTAACCGTACACATATCTCGTGTACAAAATAACATACACATAACCTGTGTATAAAATCATTCTCTCAATACATAACATTCGCTTTTCTTTGCTTGGCTTGGTAACCGACCTTAACATATAATGCGCATCAATAATATCCCCAAAACAGAACATCTCGTCTGTATAAATATATAAACCTCGAAGTATTAAACACCACGCCCACTAGCTCTTCCGTCTAGTGAACATTCTGGGTGGGGGTGTTAAACCCGGTAGCTACCTTTAGGATTCGCGTGAATTAGGGCCATACCCGATTCTAATTCTTAGGTTACCAAGCAATAATAATCAGGGGAAAATATATTCATCAATTGGTGGCAATTATCATGTCCACCTAATTCAATAATAATCAACAGAACTTCTGTCTGTATAATGATTCATTCGAGGAATATTTTGCTTGTGTCTATCTCGTCAAATATTTATAAAAGCATTTCATGTATTCGCAGTTCAAAATATATTTTAAAAGCATTTAATAAAGTAGTTGTAAAAACAGCGCATGTATTCTCAGTCCCAAAAATGTAAAGAGTAACAGGGAATCAAATGAACTTACAATACTATATTTTGTAGTAAAAATATGCATACGACTGAACTGAACAATTTCAGAGTTGGCTTCGGATTCACGAACCTATATCAATTCTATATATATTAACACATATAATCGTAATCGAACAAATTCATATATATATATATATATATATATATATATATATATATATATATATATATATATATATATATATATATATATATATATATATGATGATTAATATTTATATAATTATATCAATATATATTTATATGATTAGTATTATATTAAAAATACTTAGTTTGTTATATATGAACATTTATATAAAAATGATAATATGATTAATACATACTTATAAGTAATATTAGTATAAGTATATTTTTATATCAATAACAGTAATAAAAGTTGTATTTGATTATAATGATAATAATAATAATAATAATAATAATAATAATAATAATAATAATAATAATAATATAATAATAATAATAATAATAATAATAATAATAATAATAATAATAATAATAATAATAATAATAATAATAATAATACCTTAATTGTATAGCTCCCGTGGTTAAATAAGAAGATAATATCGCTGCCCAGATTCGAACCTGTTACCTCTCGTTTCACAACTTCCTTCCAAACCACTGAAGCACTCGTGAGTTCTTGTTATAATTCACATTTTTAATTATTTATTATGTATAAAACGGTTATCATCTTTCTCATAATCTCATCACTACTTCATCATCTTAATCATAATTATTATTATAACATTACGATTATCATTTTCATAATCATGTCATCATACTTAAATCATTTAATCATCTCTATTATCATCATTTTCATTGCATGATATCATCAATACCTACGTATCGTCATCTTCCTCATCTTCATTTTAATTATCATCATCCCATCTATATATCATGATTCATCCGAATCATAATCCTAATCTAATCATAATCACTCTCGGTTATTAATAACATAATTCATCATCTTCATCAAGTTACGGCATCACCATTATCATCATTCGGCCCAAAAAAAGAAATGGGTCGCGGCCACTAACAACTAATCAATGTTACAAGTCCAATAAAGGTTAAGTAACCCAATAGTGGCCCGATCCAAGATTGTATTTAAATTAAGGAAGCTGGTGTATATGGTTCGTGGATTTGGAATCCAAGGTATATGTCACTATCCTCTTTTGTATCATCATGTATTATCATTAAAGATTATCATGGCCATCATCATAGAATTATCACTCAACAGTACGTATAACATTATTTTTCCTGGAATGATCTCGCCATTTACCATCAACGTCTTTCATTCGTTTACACAAGGATCGTACAGCAACGGGTGCTTACAGCAGACAAAGAATGGCAGAAGCTTAAGCACGATCTGATGTAGCAAGAACTTGATCAAGTGGGTTTGTTTCAATAAAAGTGGTGTGGTTTTCTCTACATATAAACATAAACGGGCTGCAGTAGCAATGGGAATTAAAACAGTCACAGTTGATGGTGGATTTTGGATTTGTTCTTGAGCAGAAACAGTAGTAACAGTCGTGATAATTCTTGGTGATACTTCTCGAACATAAAACAAAACCATAGCAGCAAGTTTGATTGGTTTTTAGCAGTTGAAACAGTAGCAAGGAACAGCAGCAAAAGCTGCTGTTTTGGTAGCTGTTTGGAGCAGGAACACACTGCAATGATCATGAGTGTGGTGGTTTGTGGTGAGGTGGTGGCGACGGCTGAATAGAAACAGAAAAGAAGAAAACGCAGCAGTCACGAACAGCGGACTTTGGTGGTTGATTGATGACGAGAATAGCGGTAGTAGTTTAACATGATTGTGGTGGTGGTTGTAGTGTTGATAATTGGCCGGTGATTGAAGATGACATGGAAGTAATAGAAGAATGAGATGGGTGGTGAATTAACATGGTTATACGGGTATATGTATATATATATATATATATATATATATATATATATATATATATATAGTTATTTTAATACTAATAATAATATAATATTACTTATATGTTTCAAGTTGGAAGAATGAGAACGTGCATTGAATGATTTTGATACAATAAAGTAGAAACAATTCAAAGTGGTTATCTCAATTATTTGTGGTGGTGATACATGCATCTCAAAGTATATATAAATATGTATATTATATATTTAGTGATAGTGGCAAGAATCAATCAAAATGATTTGTGATAAAAAGTTAGATTAGGATATTGCTTTTGAAATTCCATATGTCGACATATATCACAAGTGTAATAGGAAGGCAGAAAAATGAAATAAAGTTGACATTGATAGGAAACGAATTATAATTATTTGTCTAGATAATTTATATTTAATTAATATTAATAATTAATAAATATATTAATAATAATAATACAGTTTAATATTATTAATAATAATAATACTAATAATAATATTAATAATAGTAGTAATAATAATAATACTAATACTATTAGTAATACAAATATTGATATTAATATTAATAATAATAATAATGGAAATAGTAGTAGTAGTAATAATAATAATAATAATAATAATAATAATAATAATAATAATAACAATAATAATAATAATATTAGTGTTAGTACAACAATTATATTTTAATTTGTAATTATTTACATATAAATAAATATTATAAATTTCTACATATAATATTTATAAATTATTACAATATTCATAATTATGTATAGAAGTTATAAGTTAAAACTGGTTAAATATCAATCAAAGCGACACATGAGTATTACAATCATTTAATACTTATTTTCAATATACTTTATATATATATATATATATATATATATATATATATATATATATATATATATATATATATATATATATATATATATATATATATATATATATATATAATATACACACACACACACACATACATTTATTTACAATTAATTATTCGTGAATCGTCGGGAATCGTCGAAGGTTAAATGAAATTATGAAAATAGTTCAAAAAATAAAAAATTTGAGACTCAGTTTAATAGACTTTGTTTATCGTGTCAAAATCATATATAGATTAAGTTTAAATTTGGTCGAAAATTTCTGGGTCGTCACAGTACCTACCCGTTAAAGAAATTTCGTCCCGAAATTTGACCGAGGTGGTCAAGGCTAACAATAAGAATGTTTTCGTGACGAATATGTGTTGATAAATAGAGTTTTATTACCATAGAGTAATATGGAAAAAAATAATTTGATTACTCGAAGCGTACGAGTGAAGCTATCACAAAAGAGTGAATCTAGAAAATAAAGCTCGTCTTAACTTTTGACGTTGTCTTGGTTGAACTTCCAGAATTCAAGGGATTAAGGAAATCTTTGAAATCTAAATAAGATATGAGTCTTCAGAATTTAAGGAAATTAGGATCTTTTTAATTAAATGTGGTCATCTGTCTTGATTGCTACGTCTGATAGTTTCATTATAAATTAAACCCTTCCATTCTATTATTTTCATCACTCCTATACTTTCTTTCTTGATTCTTACTTCTAAAAGGTTGTGAAAATGCTTCATCCAGTTCTAATCCTTGATATTTTTCTAATTATTATTTCTGTCATCCTTCTTTTTAATCTTCCACAAGAATCTGTTTACTTCTACTATTACCTTGGGGTGATACTATTCTTAATTCTACCGTGTCTTTATATTGCTATTCGTATTAATATCCACTGTTTGTAACCTCCGTGTTGTTATTGGGCTTTATATTTTCTCTTATATTTTGGAGCTCTTTGCCTTTTATTTTCTTCTCGACCGCTAGTAAAGCGAGTAATGGTCCAGAATTCGTAGGTATGGTGTTTCGAATGAACGTGGATAATGTTCTAAGAGAGAAATTGTAATAGCATGATCTCGATTGGTTAAATTACCAGAATTTAAGAGAAAGATAGAACTATCAAGAAAATATGTTCTTGATATGTTTAGAAGTTAAGTAGAATGAAAGAGTTATGTAACATGGTACATGATGAGAGTATGATCTGTGAACCATCATCACGTTCCATTAGAAACTCAGCATGACTTACTGTAATATAACCACGTTGGCCGGGCGTCGTTATATTATACTAACTCATGCTTCAATTTCCAACACTTCTCCAGACCATTCATAATTTAAACTCAAATTTTAAAGAAATTTAGAAACTAAAATAGTTTCTTTTATGTTGTAACATAGATAGCACGAGGGGATAGATAATTTCGGACAGAGATATTTATGAAGGTATCTTCAGAAATATCGAAGATATTATAACAATAGATACGATGGTACCTTAGAAATTAAAATATTCGAGATCAGAAGATGATGAAGAAATTTTACATAGTTAATTAATTGATTACTAATCAGTTTTATTTTGTCCATTATTTTCTTCTTTATGCCACTTGTCAAATCTTGACTTGGATTCTGATCGGTCAAAATCCGAATATGAAATTGAATTGGAATAACAATGGTTATTTGTGAGTGAACGGATACGTATATCTGTGGTTGTAAGTAGGATAGTAAATGACTGTTGAATCGGAACTGAAGGATGTACAGTGCAACTGTTAATGTGAGATCTAAATTTTCCTCGAGTATTACCTACCCGTTAAAATATTTTCACCATTATCAGTTTGTACAAAAGAATTTTTAATTACAATTTTTATGAAAATATACCTAGATATATATTTTCTTTAGATGTAATCATGGATTTAATGAGTTAATATGATATTAATCTCATTTGATTTACTGTTAGAACTAGAGTACATAATCTCTAAAACATTAGAGATTACATAATCGCCTTGTCGAACGAAGATAAATGAGATAGAGCGGTACGTAGAACGAAGATAATCGATGTATAACAAGATGTAGAACGAAAATTATACTCGAGGTATAGAATGAGATGTTGAGGCGTGTGATGTTGAAACTTAGGTTGTTGGTGGTACTGGTGGTTCTGGTGATGTTGCTGAAGCTGGTAAGTTTTGCACCATGTTTTTCAAATTGATTACTCGAGTGCGAAGCTCGTTGACTTCTTCCATTACTCCAGGATGATTGTTGGTCGGAACGAGCAGATGAATAAGGTTTAGAATTTGTGAGATTATATAATCATGACGAGTTATTCTGTAGATGAGGGTGAAAATGGTGTTTCGGATAGGTTTGCCGGTAAGTGCTTCAGGTTCTTTGCAAGAGGGAAATTTGGTTGATGGAAGGGATCACCTTCTTCTCATCTCCATTGATTCAGTCAACTACGAACTCAGCCCCAATTTGTACAGAATTGATGATGGCTGATTGGTTGATCCATTCCGGTTACACTACTTTCAGAGCGCGAGTGGAAATCCATATCAGAATAGCTGTCGGATTTCGAAGAATTTGAACTAGTTGCGAGTTCCGTCTTGTACAGTTAGATAAAGGGTTTTCGACATGGAATAATTTTCAGATATTGGATAATATTCTAATTACATAGAATACCATATATAGTACAGAAGATCCCGTAGATTACGGAGGAATTTTCGGAAGCTGTCAGGCAAAGTTTACAGTAACAGATACGCTAAGATACGAATTTATCTACACACTATCTATGCAATAGAGGCATTAAGACGTGTCTAGACTTAAGGATGATAAGTAAGTAATTTTCGACACTAAATGATAAGCAAAACTTTTGACATGCAGACACGGTCGAAGTCCAGACCCACTAATGCATCTAAACAACTATCAGTTAGACACACTAATGCAAGACCTGGTTCGCTAAGACCACCGCTCTGATACCACCTGTAGTGACCCGTCCTAATCCACATGGACGAAGTCTTTAACAGATGGTCCCATTACGAGGTTCTGACCTCTATATGCCATGAACGACTCCATGTAATATCATTAAAATGAGCAAATGCACAGCGGAAGATTTCTTTCGTACCTGAGAATAAACATGTTTTAAAAGTGTCAACCAAAAGGTTGGTGAGTTCATAGGTTTATTATAAGCAATAAAATTCATCATTTTGATAGACCACAAGATTTAAATACAGTACACCTATCTCGTGTACGAAACCATTTTTCATAAATCTTAGTAACCGTACACATATCTCGTGTACAAAATAACATACACATAACCTGTGTATAAAATCATTCTCTCGATACATAACATTCGCTTTTCTTTGCTTGGCTTGGTAACCGACCTTAACATATAATGTGCATCAATAATATCCCCAAAATAGAACATCTCGTCTTTATAAATATATAAACCTCGAAGTACTAAACACCACGCCCACTAGCTCTTCCGTCTAGTGAACATTCTAGGTGGGGGTGTTAAACCCGGTAGCTACCTTTAGGATTCGCGTGAATTAGGGCCATACCCGATTCTAATTCTTAGGTTACCAAGCAATAATAATCAGGGGAAAATATATTCATCAATTGGTGGCAATTATCATGTCCACCTAATTCAATAATAATCACCAGAACTTCTGTCTGTATAATAATTCATTCGAGGAATGTTTTTCTTGTGTCTATCTCGTCAAACATTTATAAAAACATTTCATGTATTCGCAGTTTAAAATATATTTCAAAAGCATTTAATAAAGCAGTTGTAAAAACAGCGCATGTATTCTCAGTCCCAAAAATGTAAAGAGTAAATGGGAATCAAATGAACTCACAATACGATATTTTGTAGTAAAAATATGCATACGACTGAACTGAACAATTTCAGTGTTGGCTTCGGATTCACGAACCTATATCAATTATATATATATATATATTAACACATATAATCGTAATCGAACAAATTCATATATTATATCTTAGATTATTTATTATATATATATATATATATATATATATATATATATATATATATATATATATATATATATATATATAATGATTAATATTTATATAATTATATCAATATATATTTATATGATTAGTATTATATTAAAAATACCTAGTTTGTTATATATGAACATTTATATAAAAATGATAATATGATTAATACATACTTATATGTAATATTACTATAAGTATATTTTTATATCAATAACAGTAATAAAAGTTGTATTTGATTATAATGATAATAATAATAATAATAATAATAATAATAATAATAATAATAATAATAATAATAATAATAATAATAATAATAATAATAATAATAATAATAATAATAATAATAATACTACCTTAAGTGTATAGCTTCCATTGTTAAATAAGAAGATAATATCGCTGCCCAGATTCGAACCTGTTACCTATCGTTTCACAACTTCCTTCCAAACCACTGAAGCACTCGTGAGTTCTTGTTATAATTCATGTTTTTAATTATTTATTATGTATAAAATGGATATCATCTTTCTCATAATCTCATCAATACTTCATCATCTTAATCATAATTATTATTATAACATTACGATTATCATTTTCATAATCATGTCATCATACTTAAATCATTTAATCATCTCTATTATCATCATTTTCATTGCATGATATCATCAATACCTACGTATCGTCATCTTCCTCATTTTCATTTTAATTATCATCATCCCATCTATATATCATGATTCATCCGAATCATAATCCTAATCTAATCATAATCACTCTCGGTAATTAATAACATAATTCATCATCTTCATCAAGTTATGGCATCACCATTATCATCATTCGGCCCAAAAAAATAAATGGGTCGCGGCCCACTAACAACTAATCAATGTTACAAGTCCAATAAAGGTTAAATGACCCAATAGTGGCCCGATCCAAGATTGTATTTAAATTAAGGAAGCTGGTGCATATGGTTCGTGGATTTAGAATCCAAGGTATATGTCACTATCCTCTTTTGTATCATCATGTATTATCATTAAAGATTATCATGGCCATCATCATAGAATTATCACTCAACAGTACGTATAACATTATTTTTGCAGGAATTATCTCGCCATTTACCATCAACGTCTTTCATTCGTTTACACAAGGATCGTACAGCAACGGCTTCTTACAGTAGAAAAAGAATGGTAGCAGCTTAAGCACGATCTGATGTAGCAAGAACTTGATCAAGTGGGTTTGTTTCAATAAACGTAGTGTGGTTTTCTCTACATATAAACATAAACGGGCTGCAGTAGCAACGGGAATTAAAACAGTCATAGTTGATGGTGGATTTTGGATTTGTTCTTGAGTAGAAACAGTAGTAACAGTCGTGATAGTAGCAGAGTTTATGGTGAAAATTCTTGGTGATACTTCTCGAACATAAAACAAAACCATAGCAGCAAGTTTGATTGGTTTTTAGCAGTTGAAACAGTAGCGAGGAACAGCAGCAAAAGCTGCTGTTTTGGCAGCTGTTTAGAGCAGGAACACACTGCAATGATCATGAGTGTGGTGGTTTGTGGTGAGGTGGTGGCAACGGCTGAATAGAAACAGAAAAGAAGAAAATGCAGCAGTCACGAACAGCGGACTTTGGTGGTTGATTGATGACGAGAATAGCGGTAGTAGTTTAACATGATTGTGGTGGTGGTTGTAGTGTTGATAATTGGCCGGTGATTGAAGATGACATGGAAGTAATAGAAGAATGAGATGGGTGGTGAATTGACATGGTTATACGGGTGTAGATGTATATATATATATATATATATATATATATATATATATATATATATATATATATATATATATAAAGTTAATCTAATACTAATAATAATATAATATTACTTATATGTTTCAAGTTGGAAGAAAGAGAACGTGCATTGAATGATTATGATACAATAAAGTAGAAACAATTCAAAGTGGTTATCTCAATTATTTGTGGTGGTGATGCATTTATCTCTAAGTATATATAAATATGTATATTATATATTTAGTGATAGTGGCGAGAATCAATCAAAATGATTTGTGATAGAAAGTTAGATTAGGATATTGCTTTTGAAATTTCATATGTCGACATATATCACAAGTGTAATAGGAAGGCAGAAAAACGAAATAAAGTTGACATTGATAGGAAACGAATTATAATTATTTGTCTAGATAATTTATATTTAATTAATATTAATAATTAATAAATATATTAATAATAATAATAAAGTTTAATATTATTAATAATAATAATACTAATAATAATATTAATAATAGTAATAATAATAATACTACTAATACTATTAGTAATACAAATATTGATATTAATATTAATAATAATAATGGAAATAGTAATAATAATAAAAATAATAATAATAATAATATTAGTGTTAGTACAACAATTATATTTTAATTTGTAATTATTTACATATAAATAAATATTATAAATTTCTACATATAATATTTATAAATTATTACAATATTCATAATTATGTATAGAAGTTATAAGTTAAAACTGGTTAAATATCAATCAAAGCGACACATGAGTATTACAATCATTTAATACTTATTTTCAATATACTTTATATATATATATATATATATATATATATATATATATATATATATATATATATATACACACACACACACACACACACATTTATTTACAATTAATTATTCGTGAATCGTCGGGAATCGTCGAAGGTTAAATGAAATTATGAAAATAGTTCAAAAAAATTAAAAAATTTGAGACTCAGTTTAATAGACTTTGCTTATCGTGTCAAAATCATATATAGATTAAGTTTAAATTTGGTCGAAAATTTCCGGGTCGTCACACATACCATCACAAGCATAAAGCTAATGAGCTCCAATACTGCGACTAGCATATCAAATGGCATACATTCGAAACAATATAATATGCTACACTATCACACATGCACAAACCATATGGTTAACCATACTCGCGTCATGGTGCTACCGGCTCTGTGGTTCACACCATACGCTTTGTCATGATGCTACCGACTCCGTGGTTCACATCACAACTTGAGTCATACTCACGCTAAGGTGTTACCGGCCCCGTGGTTCATACCTTAACAACTCGTACTATAGTACTACCGGCTCAGTGGCTCACACTACAACACACCTACCATGATACTTCCGGCTCCGTGGTTCGCATCATAGCACACCCGCACATACTATGGCACTACCGTCTCCGTGGATCATGCCATAGCATACAAATAAATACACTATATACATACACGTATAATTATTCCACTCACCTTAACACCTTTGGTGAATGCTAAACCAAGCTTACAACCTTCAATGTAACGTACCTATTACATTATGCACATAATCAATCCTCAAATCAAGTTGGTCAACCAACTTACTCACCATCCTAGTGTCATTTTGACCCATAGTGTAAATGTAACCCATTTGCAACATTAGCCCTAACACTAGGTCGAGATTACGCCAAATCCCTAACATCAATTGATTATGGTTGTAATACCCTTATTAACACAATGTTAGTGAATTTTCACTCTCATTAGGCAACTTAGGTCACCCAAGACTCATTTGACCCATTTCAAGGTCAACACACCATTTGGGTCATCCACCACCCAAATAACACTCATTCACTTAACACAAAGTGTGCTAGTGATTGACTTAACCATTTAAGACCCATAAACACAAAGAATCACCTCAAAACCCTAGGTTAGTCATTATTGGGTTCTCATGACCCAATCTTACCCAAAAAAACCCCCAATTCACCAACAAATGGGTTTTATGTTTACTACTAACCCAAACCCTAACCCTCAAACAATTCAGAGTAAAGAAAATCAAGATTAAGACATACCACCACAATCAAAACTTAGCTAGTAACGAGGTGAACAACTTTAATACTAGTGCTTTGACCCGAATCAAGCTTCTTCCTCCTCGATTTGAGCTTTCTTACACTAGAAACCCCTTTCTCTCTCTAAAATTGAAGTGGAAGGGATAAGGTAGGTGAAAGTGGAGTAAATGACACTCTAGATCTGATCTTGTGGCTTTAAATTCGTCCATATGCTAAAAGACCAAAGTGCCCTTCTTATTTTACAATTTAATTAAAAGACCCAATCTTTTCCCCGTCCAGGAGCGGCGCTCCAGAACCTAGGAGCGGCGCTCCTAGTGTCTTTTCTTGCTATTTTTGGGTCGTTACAAGTCTCCCTCACTTGAATCGGAGTACGTCCTCGCGATCCAAGCCGCATGACAAGCAGGAAGATACATCAAAACAAACTCTTCGGATTCCCACGTAAACTCGGAACCCTTTCGACGTCGCCATTGAACTTTAAAAGTCCTCGCCTCTTTGTTACGCAACATTTTGACCTTTTCGTTAAGAATGGGAATCGGATCCTCGACATATTCTAAATTGTTGTTCAAGGAAATTTCATCCAATGGTACCCACGTCGAGTCATCCGCAAGACGCTTACGGAGGTAGGAAACATGGAATGTGTTATGAATCCCTGCAAGCTCTTCGGGTAACTCTAGCCTATAAGCAACTTCACCAACACGATCCAATATTTTGAAAGGCCCAATAAACCGAGAAGCTAACTTTCCCCGTTTTCGAAACCGAATAATACCCTTCCATGGCGAAACCTTAAGCATCACCATGTCACCTTTTTGGAACTTAATTGGTCGCCTACGTTTATCGACATAGATTTTTGCGTATCTTGCACCACCTTTAATCGAGCCCGAATCATCTCAATTTTACTATTCATCTCTAAAACCAAATCGGTACTCCTGATTTCCTTTTGTCCTACTTCCCCTTAACAAACCGGAGTTCGACACCTTCGCCCATAAAGCATCTCGTAAGGTGGTATCCAGATACTAGTATGATAACTATTGTTGTACGAGAATTCCACCAAAGGTAAGTGCTCATCCCAACTACCACCGAAATCAATAACATATGCCTGTAACATGTCATCCAGCATTTGATTAGTATGTTCGGTTTGACCGTCCGTTTGAGGATGATATGCCGTGCTCATCTTCAATTGTGTACCTATCTCTTCATGAAACTTATTCCAAAATTGAGATGTGTGATGATGCAGCGGAGGTGTACGAAATACTATTATCGTTTAATACGAAATACAGTACAATTTACAAAAGTTTTAATTAATTTACGGATGTGATATACCTAAACCTTGCTACAACTTTATAGGCAGTGTACCTAATCGTAGTGTAGTTTAGCTTTGGGTAAGTCCGGTTCGTTCCACAGGGAGACCGATTGAAAACGTACTATATTTTTAAACAGTTATACTTGTACAAAAAATATATATATATACATACATACATATATATATATATATATATATATATATATATATACATATATACATATATATACATATATACATATATATATATATATACATATATATATATATATATATATATAAGTATAATATAAGTATTATAAAAGGGGGGGTTTTACCGTTTAACGACCGGTTTGTCAATTTTTATATTTTGCGTAAAGATAAATGACAATAAATTAAATTGCGATAATTAAAATGACAATAAATAAAAGTACGATGAAATATGAAATAAAAGTATTATGCTTATTTAAACTTCCGTAATCATGATGTTTGACGTTTTGATTTTAATTTATTTATCTGGGTTAATTGTCCTTTGTCCTGGATTTATTTGATACCTATCTGGTTTTTGTCCATAATAGTCCATCCGTCATAATTATAAAATGCTCGACAAATTAACCTTATTCCCGAAGTCAAATATTCCAACTAATTAGGGATTTAAACTGTAACAAGGTTTTAATACTTTGTTAATAATTACACTAGGTTATCGACTGCGTGTAATCCAAGGTTTTAATACTTTGTTAACAATTACACCAATTACCCTTGTATGTAATCCACCCCTATTTTAATAAGATATGAACATTAATTTACCTACTTGGTCAGTTTGAATAATCAATTACCCAACCCGAATAATTAATTAAATGATCATAAAAGATGTCGTATAAACGTCACTAAATAGAACATGCATAATCATTTAATAATTATTAGATTAACTAATTTGAAGATAGGTTCGACAGATTCCAATGAGTTGTCATTCGATTAGACAATACCCCCCATCTATTAATAGTTCATTGTCCAATGTCCACAAGTGTCGGTCTTTTGTCCAAACCTAAATTATGGTACAAAATCTAATAACCCCGTCTTAATATTTAGTCCAACATCACGATTATTACGGCTCAAATAAGCATAATAATAACTTAGTTACGAGACATTAATTTAAAAAGGAAGAACATAGCTTACAGTGATTATTAATAGTGTAGCGTTACACGGACAGAACTCTGACTTTAAAACCCGTAAAACATTTCTTATAATAACCCAATTATTATTAAACTTAAATTAAAATTATAATTAAAATTATAAATATATATATTTCTTACAGAGAGAAGGAAAGAAAATGTGAAGGTGTAAAGAATTCGTTAGAAAACTGGCTAATTTATAGAACTTTTTTGGATCCTGAAGCTCATGCACTCGCATGAGATTTCAGTGTATTTCCCATGCACTCGCATGGGCTCATGCAAGTGCATGGGATTTTAGTGCATTTCTCATGCACTAGCATGGCCAGCCTGGATCAGATATTTTTGATTTGCAAAATGTGGACTGCTCGAATTAATTAATATATAATATAATATATATATAATTATATATATATATTATATTATATTCTTGTGCATAGTTGACTTGTAATTTTAGCTCCGTTGTCTCGTACGTTTACGCTCGGTTCATGTCTCGGTTCCGGATTTTCGAACATCCTTTCGTACGCGTAGATATCTTGTACTTTGCGTTCCGCGACTTGTACTCTTGTAATTTTTAGACGTTTCTCATCAATAAATTGAACCACTTGGATTGTATCTTGTACATTTGAGCTTTTTTGGTCATTTGCGTCTTCAAATCGTCGTTTTCTTCTTTTGTCTTCGCACTTATTTATTTAAACGATTATTACATAAAAATAGAACAATAGTAACTAAAAACTTTACATATTGGAAGGATATTGTGACTAAATATATGATCATTTGGAGCACTATCAAATATCCCCACACTTGAGCATTGCTTGTCCTCAAGCAATACAGAACTTTGAAATTAAAATCACAATTCACTCGAATCACTTTTTTATTCTCTCACTTTATACATCAGTGATTTTGATACAGCGGTATAAACAATGATAGTAACGATGTGGTTTACAGTCCCACATGACTATAAAAATTTAGATCCTTTAAGGAAATTGGATCTTTATGAAAACATTTGATCTTTTGAAAATTCATTCTAGCTTTTACCCTAGATAAGTTTTCTGGAATAACCCTTCACTGGTGTTTGCAAAATGTTTTTGTGGGTTTTGTGGGTTTCTGATTTGAAAATTTTAGCTCAAAACTTATGGTTTTGTGTCACCCACTTGCTAACCTTGTATTAGGAAAGCACATGTCCAGTTTACTTGCTCCGTATATTACCTTTCGGTAAACTACCGTCCGGTTGTAAAGGAAAGCGTTGAACAAGCAACTGTTAAGGCAATGTCTAATGACATGCAGATGTTCATGGTCTAAAACGTGTCGGATGCAATTAATATCCTTTGTAGGAGAAATAGTAAAGATCACCCTATAATTTTTCGGTCTGGCACAAGGTCCTGTCTTCGACCATGCTATGCAACTACCGTTCTTACGGTTGACACCCGATTTGGTTCAGGTGACCTAATGAATTCCGTTGAATTCCTAGGATTTTATGTTCAATGGTAATGAACGCATTGAAAATAGGTTTTCAGAAAACAAATCGGTTTTAATTTTGATCAAAATATTTTCTCGTTCAAGCTCGAGTTTAGATATCATTGAATTCCATGAGTTTGTAATTCTCAATCATTAAAGTCAATCTCAAGGATTGAGTAATATCAGGCTTAAAAGGTGATTTTTAATCTTTTAAGGAGATTATCCTTTCTGGGGGTCTGATTCATTAGTCTTATCAAGCTAATTTTCACGACGCCCTCCCCATTTTACGAGACAGATCCTCTCATGAATATGATAAGTCTGACCACATGGTGACCCTGTTTGATGTTGAGGTCCGTGGATTTCCTGCTGATATTAGAGATGACTTTTCTAGATTTTTGGTCAACCTACAGCTGGTCTGGATGACAACTTCTTAACCTAAATCAAGAAGCGCGTGTCTTTTTCAGAAGACTTTACTTCCTTTTAATGATGGATTTGATTCATCGTGTAGATCCATCTTTTCTTTCAAAAGTATTACAATAAACCGGGTAAAACTGTTAATTTTGTCCAAAACAAAAGCACATGCAATAACTTTACAGAAACATGTGATAGATGGTTTTTATTTGAATAACTTGGTACATTCTCCCCACACTTGGCTTTTATTTTTTATTTTTTTCTTTGCCTTTTTATTCTCCTCTTTTCCATTTTAAATTAATTCTAGCGTTTTGGGTTTTTTCTCAATTTATGTCCTTTCCGAGGTAACAATAATTTCGATATTAACACCTAGTTTTACCGTTCATAAATATGTATAAACATAATTTTAAATTCATTTAATTGAAATTTTTTCAAATTTTCTCAAAATTTGGCAATTAAACCAAGTGTAAACCCGAGAGAATTTATAACCCTTCCCCACACTTGAGATCTTGCAATGCCCTCATTTGCATGAAATCAGACTATAATTATAAATTCATGAAGGTGATTAGTGTAGAAAAGTGATTAAAAATACACAGTTTGTAATTACTAAGCTCATCGAATGATAGATGGCGCGCCTCATCATTCATTCCTTTTGTTGTAATTTCACATATGTTTTGCGTCTTATCGTCAATATTAGTAGCTTTTGCTGAACTTAATGTCAGTCTTTGAAAGTGCGATGTTTTACCCTGTTTTACATAAGATAAACTACAAACACATATACATATATATATGTATATATATATATATATATATATATATATATATATATATATATATACATATATATATATATACATATATATATACACATATATACATATATATATACACATATATATATATATATATATATATATATATATATATATATATATATATATATATATATATATATATATATATATATATATATATATATATATATATATATATATATATATATATATATATATATATATATATATATATATTTGCATACTTTAGATCAATAATATTAAAATAATGATAATAAAATTTTTCGCCCAGCCCTCGGGTAAAGCAATTTCGGTTCCATGACCTAGTCTTTAACTTACGACGAATTTTATAAATTATTTTTTAAACTTAATTAAATAAAGTAAATTTTGTTTTTAAATTCACACAAAATATAAATTTAAAAAGCGTATTAATTTCATACAAAACCTACAAAACAAAACAAAAATTCAGCATAGGGGGAGAAAACTAGTTCTTTAGTGTCTGCTAGTTGAAAAGACCAATCGGATTTCATTCTTGGAACTACACGAGAACAGAACAACTAACTCTAGACAGCATTTTCTTTTTAGAACATTTGAATCTCCCTGAAATGTCCCGTTCTTATTGATTAAAAACGTTCCATATTAATTGATTTCGTTGCGAGGTTTTGACCTCTATATGAGATTTTTCAAAGACTGCATTCATTTTTAAAACAAACCATAACCTTTATTTCATAAATAAAGGTTTAAAAGCTTTACGTAGATTATCAAATAATGATAATCTAAAATATCCTGTTTACACACGACCATTACATAATGGTTTACAATACAAATATGTTACATCGAAATCAGTTTCTTGAATGCAGTTTTTACACAATATCATACAAACATGGACTCCAAATCTTGTCCTTATTTTAGTATGCAACAGCGGAAGCTCTTAGTATTCACCTGAGAATAAACATGCTTTAAACGTCAACTAAAATGTTGGTGAGTTATAGGTTTAACCTATATGTATCAAATCGTAACAATAGACCACAAGATTTCATATTTCAATACACATCCCATACATAGAGATAAAAATCATTCATATGGTGAACACCTGGTAACCGACATTAACAAGATGCATATATATAAGAATATCCCCATCATTCTGGGACACCCTTCGGATATGATATAAATTTCGAAGTACTAAAGCATCCGGTACTTTGGATGGGGTTTGTTAGGCCCAATAGATCTATCTTTAGGATTCGCGTCAATTAGGGTGTCTGTTCCCTAATTCTTAGATTACCAGACTTAATAAAAAGGGGCATATTCAATTTCGATAATTCAACCATAGAATGTAGTTTCACGTACTTGTGTCTATTTTGTAAATCATTTATAAAACCTGCATGTATTCTCATCCCAAAAATATTAGATTTTAAAAGTGGGACTATAACTCACTTTCACAGATTTTTACTTCGCCGGGAAGTAAGACTTGGCCACTGGTTGATTCACGAACCTATAACAATATATACATATATATCAAAGTATGTTTAAAATATATTTACAACACTTTAAATATATTTTGATGTTTTAAATTTATTAAGTCAGCTGTCCTCGTTAGTAACCTACAACTAGTTGTCCACAGTTATATGTACAGAAATAAATCGATAAATATTATCTTGAATCAATCCACGACCCAGTGTATATGTATCTCAGTATTGATCACAACTCAAACTATATATATTTTGGAATCAACCTCAACCCTGTATAGCTAACTCCAACATTCACATATAGAGTGTCTATGGTTGTTCCGAAATATATATAGATGTGTCGACATGATAGGTCGAAACATTGTATACGTGTCTATGGTATCTCAAGATTACATAATATACAATACAAGTTGATTAAGTTATGGTTGGAATAGATTTGTTACCAATTTTCACGTAGCTAAAATGAGAAAAATTATCCAATCTTGTTTTACCCATAACTTCTTCATTTTAAATCCGTTTTGAGTGAATCAAATTGCTATGGTTTCATATTGAACTCTATTTTATGAATCTAAATAGAAAAAGTATAGGTTTATAGTCATAAAAATAAGTTACAAGTCGTTTTTGTAAAGGTAGTCATTTCAGTCGAAAGAACGACGTCTAGATGACCATTTTAGAAAACATACTTCCACTTTGAGTTTAACCATAATTTTTGGATATAGTTTCATGTTCATAATAAAAATCATTTTCTCAGAATAACAACTTTTAAATCAAAGTTTATCATAGTTTTTAATTAACTAACCCAAAACAGCCATCGGTGTTACTACGACGGCGTAAATCCGGTTTTACGGTGTTTTTCGTGTTTCCAGGTTTTAAATCATTAAGTTAGCATATCATATAGATATAGAACATGTGTGTAGTTAATTTTAAAAGTCAAGTTAGAAGGATTAACTTTTGTTTGCGAACAAGTTTAGAATTAACTAAACTATGTTCTAGTGATTACGAGTTTAAACCTTCGAATAAGATAGTTTTATATATATGAATCGAATGATGTTATGAACATCATTAATACCTCAAGTTTAGTAGGTAAAACTACTGGAAGTGACAAGAAATGATCTAGCTTCAAAGGATCTTGGATGGCTTGAAAGTTCTTGAAGTAGGATCATGACACAAAAACAAGTTCAAGTAAGATTTTTACTCGAATTAAGATAGTTTATAGTTATAGAAATTGAATCAAAGTTTGAATATGAATATTACCTTGAATAAGAAAGATAACCTACTATATATAACAAAGGTTTCTTGATCTTAGATGATTACTTGGAATGGATTAGAAAGCTTGGAAGTAAATTAGTAAACTTGAAGGGATTTTTGAAGTGTTCTTGAAGTGTTCTTCCTACGATGATTATAGCTTGATTCTTGAAGTGATTTTTGATGAAGATGATGATTAACTACTGGAAAAATACGTTCATAATAGTGTGTGTGTGTGTGTGTGTTGAGAGAGAATTAGAAAGAGAATTGGAAGTGAAATGGAGTGAATGATGAGTGGTAATTGGTGAGTGGTGAGTGGGGTTAAAAGGAGTTCTAGTTAGTTGACTAGCTCATGGTAGAAGTTAAAATTGATTAGTCATACATGACATAATTAAGAGTGGAATCCCATGCTAGTTCCTATTGGTATATACTCATAGTAAGTACGTTTTGAAGGTGTGTATAATACGGGTAAGAATACGACTAGAATTCTTGATGAAAGAAAAGAATGGAAAAGTAACTGTAACCATTTTCGTTAAGTATGAGTGTTTTGATATAAGTCTTGAAGTCTTCCAAAAGTATTTTAATACATCTAAATACACTACATGTATATACATTTTAACTGAGTCGTTAAGTCATCGTTAGTCGTTACATGTAAGTGTTGTTTTGAAACCTTTAAGTTAACGATCTCAATTAATGTTGTTAACACATTATTTATTATATCTAATGAGATGTTAAATTATTATATTATCATGATATTATGATATATTAATATATCTTAATATGATATATATACATTTAAATGTCGTTACAACGATAATCGTTACATATATGTCTCGTTTCGAAATCCTTAAGTTAGTAGTCTTGTTTATATGTATATAACTCATTGTTAATATACTTATGGAGATACTTACTTATCATAATCTCATGTTAACCATATGTATATCCATATATATATCGTCATGTCATTTTTACAAGTTTTAACGTTCGTGAATCGCCGGTCAACTTGGGTGGTCAATTGTCTATATGAAACATATTTCAATTAATCAAGTCTTAACAAATTTGATTGCTTAACATGTTGGAAACATTTAATCATGTAAATATCAATCTCAATTAATATATATAAACATGGAAAAGTTCGGGTCACTACAGTGCCTACCCGTTAAATAAATTTCGTCCCGAAATTTTAAGCTGTTGAAGGTGTTGACGAATCTTCTGGAAATAGATGCGGGTATTTCTTCTTCATCTGATCTTCACGCTCCCAGGTGAACTTGGGTCCTTTACGAGCATTCCATCGAACCTTAACAATTGGTATCTTGTTTTGCTTAAGTCTTTTAACCTCACGATCCATTATTTCGACGGGTTCTTCGATGAATTGGAGTTTTTCGTTGATTTGGATTTCATCTAACGGAATAGTGAGATCTTCTTTAGCAAAACATTTCTTCAAATTCGAGACGTGGAAAGTGTTATGTACAGCCGCGAGTTGTTGAGGTAGCTCAAGTCGGTAAGCTACTGGTCCGACACGATCAATAATCTTGAATGGTCCAATATACCTTGGATTTAATTTCCCTCGTTTACCAAATCGAACAACGCCTTTCCAAGGTGCAACTTTAAGCATGACCATCTCTCCAATTTCAAATTCTATATCTTTTCTTTTAATGTCAGCGTAGCTCTTTTGTCGACTTTGGGCGGTTTTCAACCGTTGTTGAATTTGGATGATCTTCTCGGTAGTTTCTTGTATAATCTCCGGACCCGTAATCTGTCTATCCCCCACTTCACTCCAACAAATCGGAGACCTGCACTTTCTACCATAAAGTGCTTCAAACGGCGCCATCTCAATGCTTGAATGGTAGCTGTTGTTGTAGGAAAATTCTGCTAATGGTAGATGTCGATCCCAACTGTTTCCGAAATCAATAACACATGCTCGTAGCATGTCTTCAAGCGTTTGTATCGTCCTTTTGCTCTGCCCATCAGTTTGTGGATGATAGGCAGTACTCATGTCTAGACGAGTTCCTAATGCTTGCTGTAATGTCTGCCAGAATCTTGAAATAAATCTGCCATCCCTATCAGAGATAATAGAGATTGGTATTCCATGTCTGGAGACGACTTCCTTCAAATACAGTCGTGCTAACTTCTCCATCTTGTCATCTTCTCTTATTGGCAGGAAATGTGCTGATTTGGTGAGACGATCAACTATTACCCAAATAGTATCAAAACCACTTGCAGTCCTTGGCAATTTAGTGATGAAATCCATGGTAATGTTTTCCCATTTCCATTCCGGGATTTCGGGTTGTTGAAGTAGACCTGATGGTTTCTGATGCTCAGCTTTGACCTTAGAACACGTCAAACATTCTCCTACGTATTTAGCAACATCGGCTTTCATACCCGGCCACCAAAAATATTTCCTGAGATCCTTGTACATCTTCCCCGTTCCAGGATGTATTGAGTATCTGGTTTTATGAGCTTCTCTAAGTACCATTTCTCTCATATCTCCAAATTTTGGTACCCAAATCCTTTCAGCCCTATACCGGGTTCCGTCTTCCCGAATATTAAGATGTTTCTCCTATCCTTTGGGTATTTCATCCTTTAAATTTCCCTCTTTTAAAACTCCTTGTTGCGCCTCCTTTATTTGAGTAGTAAGGTTATTATGAATCATTATATTCATAGATTTTACTCGAATGGGTTCTCTGTCCTTCCTGCTCAAGGCATCGGCTACCACATTTGCCTTCCCCGGGTGGTAACGAATCTCAAAGTTGTAATCATCCAATAATTCAATCCACCTACGCTGCCTCATATTCAGTTGTTTCTGATTAAATATGTGTTGAAGACTTTTGTGGTCGGTATATATAATACTTTTGACCCCATATAAGTAGTGCCTCCAAGTCTTTAATGCAAAAACAACCGCGCCTAATTCCAAATCATGCGTCGTATAATTTTGTTCGTGAATCTTCAATTGTCTAGACGCATAAGCAATCACCTTCGTTCGTTGCATTAATACACAACCGAGACCTTGCTTTGATGCGTCACAATAAATCACAAAATCATCATTCCCTTCAGGCAATGACAATATAGGTGCCGTAGTTAGCTTTTTCTTCAATAACTGAAACGCTTTCTCTTGTTCATCATTCCATTCAAATTTCTTCCCTTTATGCGTTAATGCAGTCAAGGGTTTTGCTATTCTGGAAAAGTCTTGGATGAACCTTCTGTAGTAACCAGCTAGTCCTAAAAACTGGCGTATGTGTTTCGGAGTTTTCGGGGTTTCCCACTTTTCAACAGTTTCTATCTTTGCCGGATCCACCTTAATACCTTCTTTGTTCACTATGTGACCGAGGAATTGAACTTCTTCCAACCAAAATGCACACTTTGAAAACTTAGCGTACAATTCTTCCTTCCTCAATACTTCTAACACCTTTCTCAAATGTTCACCGTGTTCTTGGTCATTCTTTGAGTAAATAAGTATGTCATCAATGAAAACAATGACAAACTTGTCAAGGTATGGTCCACACACTCAGTTCATAAGGTCCATGAACACAGCTGGTGCATTAGTTAAACCAAACGGCATCACCATAAACTCGTAATGACCGTAACGTGTTCTGAAAGCAGTCTTTGGAATATCATCTTCTTTCACCCGCATTTGATGATACCCTGAACGTAAGTCAATCTTTGAATAAATAGACGAGCCATGTAGTTGATCAAATAAGTCGTCGATTCTCGGTAGTGGGTAGCGGTTCTTGATGGTAAGTTTGTTCAACTCTCGGTAGTCGATACACAACCTGAATGTACCATCTTTCTTCTTGACAAACAAAACAGGAGCTCCCCACTGTGATGTGCTTGGTCGAATGAAACCACGCTCTAAAAGTTCTTGTCATTGGCTTTGCAGTTCTTTCATCTCGCTGGGTGCGAGTCTGTAAGGAGCACGAGCTATTGGTGCAGCTCCTGGTACAAGATCTATTTGAAATTCAACGGATCGCTGTGGGGGTAATCCCGGTAATTCTTTCGGAAATACATCGGGAAATTCTTTTGCAATGGGAACATCATTGATGCTCTTTTCTTCAGTTTGTACTTTCTCGACGTGTGCTAGAACAGCATAGCAACCTTTTCTTATTAGTTTTTGTGCCTTCAAATTACTAATAATATGTAGCTTCGTGTTGCCCTTTTCTCCGTACACCATTAAGGGTTTTCCTTTTTCTCGTATAATGCGAATTGCACTTTTGTAACAAACGATCTCTGCTTTCACTTCTTTCAACCAGTCCATACCGATTATCACATCAAAACTCCCTAACTCTACTGGTATCAAATCAATCTTAAATGTTTCGCTAACCAGTTTAATTTCTCGATTCCGACATATATTATCTGCTGAAATTAATTTACCATTTGCTAATTCGAGTAAAATTTACTATCCAAAGGCGTCAATGGACAACTTAATTTAGCACAAAAATCTCTACTCATATAGCTTCTATCCGCACCCGAATCAAATAAAACGTAAGCAGATTTATTGTCAATAAGAAACATACCCGTAACAAGCTCCGGGTCTTCCTGTGCCTCTGCCGCATCAATATTGAAAACTCTTTCGCGGCCTTGTCCATTCGTGTTCTCCTGGTTCGGGCAATTTCTAATAATGTGGCCCGGTTTTCCACATTTATAACAAACTACATTGGCATAACTTGCTCTGACACTACTTGCTCCACCATTACTCATTCCGACACCATTTGTTCCTTTCGTTCTATTAACCCCTGGTCCGTAGACCTCACACTTCGCCGCGCTATGACCATTTCTTTTACACTTGTTGCAAAATTTGGTGCAAAACCCCGAGTGATACTTTTCACACCTTTGGCATAGCTGCTTCTGATTGTTGTTGTTGTTGTTGTTGCGGTTATTATTGTTGTTGGGATGATTGTTGTAGTTGTTGTTGTTGTTGTTGTTGTTGTTGTTGGGCCGTTTGTTGTAGTTGCGATTGATGTTGCGATTGTTGGGATAATTGTTGCGATTATTGTTGTAATTGCTGTTGTTGTTGTATTGGTGATTCTTATCACTGTTTTCCTCCCACTTTCTTTTGACTTGCTTCACATTGGCCTCTTTAGCAGTCTGTTCTTTAATTCTTTCTTCAATCTAGTTCACTAGTTTATGAGCCATTCTACATGCCTGTTGTATGGAGGCGGGCTCGTGTGAACTTATATCTTCTTGGATTCTTTCCGGTAATCCTTTCACAAACGCGTCGATCTTCTCTTCCTCATCTTCGAATGCTCCCGGACACAATAGGCACAATTCTGTGAATCGTCTTTCGTACGTGGTAATATCAAGTCCTTGGGTTCGTAACCCTCTAAGTTCTGTCTTGAGCTTATTGACCTCGGTTCTGGGATGGTACTTCTCGTCCATCAAGTGCTTGAATGCTGACCACGGTAGTGCGTACGCGTCATCTTGTCCCACTTGCTCTAGATAGGTATTCCACCATGTTAATGCAGAACCTGTGAAGGTATGCGTAGCGTACTTCACTTTGTCCTCTTCAGTACACTTACTTATGGCAAACACCGATTCGACCTTCTCGGTCCACCTTTTCAATCCGATCGGTCCTTCGGTTCCATCAAATTCCAAAGGTTTGCAGGCAGTAAATTCTTTGTAGGTGCATCCTACACGATTTCCTGTACTGCCAGATCCAAGGTTATTGTTGGTATGTAGCGCAGCCTGTACTGCGGCTATGTTTGAAGCTAGAAAAGTACGGAATTCCTCTTCATTCATATTCACGGTGTGTCGAGTAGTCGGTGCCATTTCCTTCAAAATAGTCAAATGGAACAAGTTAATCATACAGAATATTAAGAGTAGTTAATAGTATTTTGTAGCATAATATGAACTCATTTATAAAAGATTTTTCTTCATATTAGCGTTTTATAAGTTTAAATTCGGGTAGTACCTACCCGTTAAGTTCATACTTAGTAGCTAATATACAATTCAACTACTACAATTCTATATGAAAAACTGATTGTAATAATATTTCGCGTTCAAACTTTTATACAATATTTTACAAACTTACAATACCGCTTATTTTACATAAAGCATGAAATATAGCATACAATAACTTTGATACAAGATAGTTGTGAAGATAATTCTAGCTAGTACACAAGTCGTTCAGCAAAGGCAATAAAGACACGTAATTCATACGTCCAGAAACAAGTCATGCATTCTGGTTTTACTAGGACTACTTCCCATCCTTGGTCTTGTGGAACATAACCGTTATGGCCGTTGATAAGACAGCGTGTTGTAACGTCGTCAAAGGGACGAGGGTTACGTAATGACCAACAGTCTCGTAATAACCTAAAAACCTCATTTCTTACCCCAATTACCGACTCCGTCACTTGTGGGAACGTTTTGTTTAATAGTTGTAGCCCGATGTTCTTGTTCTCACTTTGGTGAGAAGCAAACATTACTAACCCGTAAGCATAACATGCTTCTTTATGTTGCATGTTAGCCGCTTTTTCTAAATCACGAAGTCCTATATTCGGATATACTGAGTCAAAATAATTTCTTAACCCGTTGCGTAAAATAGCATTTGGGTTCCCCGCAATATATGCGTCAAAGTAAACACATCGTAACTTATGGATTTCCCAATGTGATATCCCCCATCTTTCGAACGAAAGCCTTTTATAAACCAAGACATTCTTGGAACGTTCTTCGAATGTCTTACAAACTGATCTCGCCTTAAATAGTTGTGCCGAGGAATTCTGACCGACTCTAGACAAGATTTCATCAATCATGTCTCCGGGTAGGTCTCTTAAAATATTGGGTTGTCTATCCATTTTGTATTTTTATACTATAAAATAGACAAGAGTTAGATTCATAAAAAAATACTTATTAATACAAGCAATTTTTACATATATCATAAAGCATAAGCACACTATATTACATATATTACACCACACGAATACAACTATCTTATTCCGACTCGCTCGTTTCTTCTTGTTCGGTTTTGGTTCGTTTTGCCAAGTTTCTAGGGATATATGATGTTCCCCTAATACGAGCCGTCGTTGTCCACATTGGTTTAGAAAAACCTGGTGGTTTAGAGGTTCCCGGGTCATTGTTACAACTTAAGGACTTCGGGGGTTGACGATACATATAAAGTTCATCGGGGTTGGACTTAGATTTCTCTATTTTTATGCCCTTTCCCTTATTATTTTCTTTTGCCTTTTTAAATTCAGTTGGGGTAATTTCTATAACATCATCGGAATTCTTGTCGGAATCCGATTCATCGGAGAATTGGTAATCCTCCCAATATTTTGCTTCCTTGGCGGAAACACCATTGACCATAATTAACTTTGGTCGGTTGGTTGAGGATTCTCTTTTACTTAACCGTTTTATTATTTCCCCCACTGGTTCTATTTCTTCTTCCGGTTCCGATTCTTCTTCCGGTTCCGATTCTTCTTCCGGTTCCGACTCTTCTTCCGGTTCCTCTTCGGGAACTTGTGAATCAGTCCACGAATCATTCCAATTTACATTTGACTCTTCATTATTATTAGGTGAGTCAATGGGACTTGTTCTAGAGATAGACATCTATCACATAATATCAAACACGTTAAGAGATTAATATATCACATAATATTCATATGTTAAAAATATATAGTTTCCAACAAAAATGTTAAGCAATCATTTTTAAAGAAAACACGGTCGAAGTCCAGACTCACTAATGCATCCTAACAAACTCGATAAGACACACTAATGCAAATTTTCTGGTTCTCTAAGACCAACGCTCGGATACCAACTGAAATGTCCCGTTCTTATTGATTAAAAACGTTCCATATTAATTGATTTCGTTGCGAGGTTTTGACCTCTATATGAGACGTTTTTCAAAGACTGCATTCATTTTTAAAACAAACCATAACCTTTATTTCATAAATAAAGGTTTAAAAGCTTTACGTAGATTATCAAATAATGATAATCTAAAATATCCTGTTTACACACGACCATTACATAATGGTTTACAATACAAATATGTTACATCGAAATCAGTTTCTTGAATGCAGTTTTTACACAATATCATACAAACATGGACTCCAAATCTTGTCCTTATTTTAGTATGCAACAGCGGAAGCTCTTAGTATTCACCTGAGAATAAACATGCTTTAAACGTCAACAAAAATGTTGGTGAGTTATAGGTTTAACCTATATGTATCAAATCGTAACAATAGACCACAAGATTTCATATTTCAATACACATCCCATACATAGAGATAAAAATCATTCATATGGTGAACACCTGGTAACTGACATTAACAAGATGCATATATATAAGAATATCCCCATCATTCCGGGACACCCTTCGGATATGATATAAATTTCTAAGTACTAAATCATCCGGTACTTTGGATGGGGTTTGTTAGGCCCAATAGATCTATCTTTAGGATTCGCGTCAATTAGGGTGTCTGTTCCCTAATTCTTAGATTACCAAACTTAATAAAAAGGGGCATATTCGATTTCGATAATTCAACCATAGAATGTAGTTTCACGTACTTGTGTCTATTTTGTAAATCATTTATAAAACCTGCATGTATTCTCATCCCAAAAATATTAGATTTTAAAAGTGGGACTATAACTCACTTTCACAGATTTTTACTTCGTCGGGAAGTAAGACTTGGCCACTGGTTGATTCACGAACCTATAACAATATATACATATATATCAAAGTATGTTTAAAATATATTTACAACACTTTTAATATATTTTGATGTTTTAAATTTATTAAGTCAGCTGTCCTCATTAGTAACCTACAACTAGTTGTCCACAGTTAGATGTACAGAAATAAATCGATAAATATTATCTTGAATCAATTCACGACCCAGTGTATACGTATCTCAGTATTGATCACAACTCAAACTATATATATTTTGGAATCAACCTCAACCCTGTATAGCTAACTCCAACATTCACATATAGAGTGTCTATGGTTGTTCCGAAATATATATAGATGTGTCGACATGATAGGTCAAAACATTGTATACGTGTCTATGGTATCTCAAGATTACATAATATACAATACAAGTTGATTAAGTTATGGTTGGAATAGATTTGTTACCAATTTTCACGTAGCTAAAATGAGAAAAATTATCCAATCTTGTTTTACCCATAACTTCTTCATTTTAAATCCGTTTTGAGTGAATCAAATTGCTATGGTTTCATATTGAACTCTATTTTATGAATCTAAACAGAAAAAGTATAGGTTTATAGTCGAAAAAATAAGTTACAAGTCGTTTTTGTAAAGGTAGTCATTTCAGTCGAAAGAACGACGTCTAGATGACCATTTTAGAAAACATACTTCCACTTTGAGTTTAACCATAATTTTTGGATATAGTTTCATGTTCATAATAAAAATCATTTTCTCAGAATAACAACTTTTAAATCAAAGTTTATCATAGTTTTTAATTAACTAACCCAAAACAGCCCGCGGTGTTACTACGACGGCGTAAATCCGGTTTTACGGTGTTTTTCGTGTTTCCAGGTTTTAAATCATTAAGTTAGCATATCATATAGATATAGAACATGTGTGTAGTTAATTTTAAAATTCAAGTTAGAAGGATTAACTTTTGTTTGCGAACAAGTTTAGAATTAACTAAACTATGTTCTAGTGATTACGAGTTTAAACCTTCGAATAAGATAGTTTTATATATATGAATCGAATGATATTATGAACATCATTACTACCTCAAGTTTAGTAGGTAAACCTACTGGAAGTGACCAGAAATGATCTAGCTTCAAAGGATCTTGGATGGCTTGAAAGTTCTTGAAGTAGGATCATGACACAAAAACAAGTTCAAGTAAGATTTTTACTCGAATTAAGATAGTTTATAGTTATAGAAATTGAATCAAAGTTTGAATATGAATATTACCTTGAATAAGAAAGATAACCTACTGTATATAACAAAGGTTTCTTGATCTTAGATGATTACTTGGAATGGATTAGAAAGCTTGGAAGTAAATTAGTAAACTTGAAGGGATTTTTGAAGTGTTCTTGAAGTGTTCTTCCTATGATGATTATAGCTTGATTCTTGAAGTGATTTTTGATGAAGATGATGATTAACTACTGGAAAAATACGTTCATAATAGTGTGTGTGTGTGTGTTGAGAGAGAATTAGAAAGAGAATTGGAAGTGAAATGGAGTGAATGATGAGTGGTAATTGGTGAGTGGTGAGTGGGGTTAAAAGGAGTTCTAGTTAGTTGACTAGCTCATGGTAGAAGTTAAAATTGATTAGTCATACATGACATAATCAAGAGTGGAATCCCATGCTAGTTCCTATTAGTATATACTCATAGTAAGTACGTTTTGAAGCTGTGTATAATACGGGTAAGAATACGACTAGAATTCTTGATGAAAGAAAAGAATGGAAAAGTAACTGTAACCATTTTCGTTAAGTATGAGTTTTTTGATATAAGTCTTGAAGTCTTCCAAAAGTATTTTAATACATCTAAATACACTACATGTATATACATTTTAACTGAGTCGTTAAGTCATCGTTAGTCGTTACATGTAAGTGTTGTTTTGAAACCTTTAAGTTAACGATCTCAATTAATGTTGTTAACCCATTGTTTATTATATCTAATGAGATGTTAAATTATTATATTATCATGATATTATGATATATTAATATATCTTAATATGATATATATACATTTAAATGTCGTTACAACGATAATCGTTACATATATGTCTCGTTTCGAAATCCTTAAGTTAGTAGTCTTGTTTATATGTATATAACTCATTGTTAATATACTTATGGAGATACTTACTTATCATAATCTCATGTTAACCATATGTATATCCATATATATATCGTCATGTCATTTTTACAAGTTTTAACGTTCGTGAATCGTCGGTCAACTTGGGTGGTCAATTGTCTATATGAAACATATTTCAATTAATCAAGTCTTAACAAGTTTGATTGCTTAACATGTTGGAAACATTTAATCATGTAAATATCAATCTCAATTAATATATATAAACATGGAAAAGTTCGGGTCACTACACTCCCCACACTTAGGTAGCTGTGATGTCGTAATTGTGATTAACTTCATTGTCAATTTCTTTTGGACCATAATCAACTTGCATATCTGTGACTTTTGCTTTAAGCCATTGGTCGGATTCCTGTGTAATATCCACAAATTCAACTAGTTTTGCCTTTTCTTTAGGCGATAGATTGGATACTAACCGGTTACATAAATTAGAGTTCCCCTTGGTTCTAGCATCGCGAATCCGTTTAATAAGTTTCTTCATTGAACTGATAATAACGGGATCATTTAATTTTGTATCAACAACGGGGTTCTTTGTTATCAGGTCATCATCAGGTCTTACTTCATCTTCCCCACACTTAGGCATTTTATTATTGCTAAGCACTACCGTTGGAGTTGGTAAAACAATATGCTTCTTACCGATCATTTTTATTGGTTCACAGTTTTGGTTGGTGGAGATTTAGACTTTCAAATCACAAAGGTGATCGATTTTTCACCATTACTAAGTGTCATTCTACCCTCTCTTACATCAAATAACGCCCCGGTGGACGCTAAAAATGGTCGACCTAAAATTAGAGGAATGTTTGAGTCCTCTTCTATGTCAATGAAAATAAATTCGACTAGAAAGGTTAAATTACCTACTTGAACGGGTAGGTTGTCAGCAATTCCAACTGGGTGCCTAATGGTTTGATCAAGGAGTCGAACACTCATTTCCGTTGGACTTAACTCACATACACCTAATCTCTTATATAATGAAAGAGGCATGACACTCACACTCACACTCGCACCTAAATCTGCTAGTGCATCGTACATGACACAATCACTAAGTAGACAAGGAACAATAAATTCACCCGGATCACCCAACCTTGGTGGAAGTTTTGGTGGAACTGTCTTCACCGGGTTTACTTCTACGATTTTTGTTTCTTGCACTTTCTTATTCTTCTTCTTCTTTCCAGAGGTATCACAAACTTTATTACCTATTACTTGCTCATACTCAACTCCTTTTCTTGGAAACGGGATGGGTGGTCTGTATGGTGCCACCACTGGCTTTACATACTCGGGTGGTGCTGGTGTTGTAACTTCTTCATTATTACTCACATCTAAAACCTTCCCATCTTCTGGTGTTGGTTTTTCAAAATTCGTTGAAACCATATTAACATTTTCATTCTGAGGATTTACTTCAGTATTACTCGGTAGCTTTCCTTGTTCCCTCTCACTCATTAAGCTAGCAAGAGTACCTACGTGTTTTTCTAGATTCAAAATGGAAGCTTGTTGAGTTCTTAATGACTGATCAAACCTCTCATTTGTTTGGGTTTGAGATGTAATAAATTGTGTTTAAGATTCCATTAGCTTTGCCATCATTTCTTCTAGATTTGACTTTTTCTCTTCGGTTTGTTGTGGTGGTTTATACAAGCTAGGTCTTTGTTGATTGAAAGTATTGTTTTGAGTTGGTTGGTTATTCAGACCTTGTTGGTTGTACGAGTTATTGTTGGGTCCATTTGGATTGTAAAGAATATTTTGATTTCGATTGAAGTTTGGCCTTGGCGGTTGATAATTATTTTGATAATTATTTCTCGGCCTTTGGTTCATGTAGGAAACATTCTCACGTTGTTCCATCGTTTGCTCAATGTGACAATCTTTTGTTAAGTGTGATCCACCGCATTGCTCACAACTGATTCGTATTGCATGAATATCTTTAGTCATCTTTTCCATTCATCTCTCAAAAGCATCTATTTTTGCGAAAACGGAATCAAAGTCATGGCTAGAATCGGCTCTAGCCGCTTTAGATGAACGAAAAATATCTTTTTCCGGGTGCCACTCATGTGAGTGTGAGGCTGTGTTATCAATAATTTTGTGAGCTTCGGTTGCGGTTTTCTTCATAATGGAACCACAGCTGCTGTGTCAATGTCTTTTCGTGTAGCAACGTCGACACCTTGGTAGAATATTTGTACTATTTGATAAGTGTCTAAACCGTGCTGAGGACATCCTCTCAACAACTTTTCGAATCTTGTCCACGCCTCATAAAATGTTTCATTTGGCTTTTGCGTGAACGTAACAATTTCTCCTTGAAGTCTCATGGCTTTAGATGCCGGAAAGAATATTTTAAGAAAATTTTCAACTAAAACATCCCATGTGTCAATTGCTCCTTCGGGTAACGATTCTAACCAATCTTTGGCTTTTCCCTTTAAAGTCCACGGAAACAACATGAGATAGATCTGTTCATCCTCAACTTCTCTGATTTTGAATAGAGTACAAATCCTATTAAAGGTTCGAAGATGTTCGTTTGGATCTTCTTTTGGCGTACCACAATATTGGCATTGATTAGTTACCATGTGTATGGTTTGTCCTTTGATTTCATAATCTGGCGCATTAATGTCTAGTCGCGTAATGGCATGTCCTTGGCCAGTGCATGTAGCTCTCATTCGATCTTCCATACTTAGAGGTTCCGTTATTTCCATATTTGAAATTGTTTAATCCGAATTACTAGAAGATTCTGATTTAACAGTTTGTGGTTCAGGAGGAATGATTAGTGGTTCTGGATCTTGGAATTGTCCTTGAATATCCTCCGGGTTCTCAATTGTGAAGTCGGGTTCAAAAAATAGATTATAAGAAATTTGAATTGAAGTTCTTGTTCGACTAGATGATGATTCTAAATAAAAATCAACGGCGACAATATTGGCTAGATGTCTTGATCGAGTTACAGGTGGTGAACGTATGAAAGGTGGTGAACGTTTTGCTCGGTGCATTCACTGAATATCCTATTAGTTATAAAGATAAAATTATATAAGTTATAAATTTAATAGACTTTTCTGATTTTGCCCACGTTTCGAATAGCCAATAGATGCAGCAGGTAGCCAGGACCCTTTAAATCGGAAGCCCACAACTCACCACTAACAAATCCAACTATTACTACGAACCAGAAAATTTTGATGTCTATTAATTTAATCGCTTAAAATAATTTTTCGTCAAAATTTAAAGAAGATAAAAATCTATGTCCTAAAAACTAGAGCGTAGAAATGAGAAAGAAAAAGAAGCGCGTCGAAAAACGTCGAAATAAAAATAAGAAAGAAAAACGTCGAAACTTAAAGTCTAAAAACTAAAAATTAAAAATTGCATCTAAAGGTATTAAAGCTTAAAGGAATTCTATATCCAAAACGGCAATAACTTAATTTAGGTAGTAAAATATATAAACTGCGTCGCAAAATTCTAAAGCGCCTAAATATTAATCTAAAGAAAAAGCACTTAAGGGATTTTACAGCAAAGCCTAAAAATCTAAAATTATAAAATACTACGGCAAAAACTAAGTTTAAAACTAATTACGAACGATAAATATAAAAATTACGAATTTAAACGAATAAAAAGATACACAATATAAAAATAAAACTAAAGTTATAAAAATATAATTTTTTATAAATTTATATTATTTATATAAAAGTATTAATATAAATATGTAAATAATAATAACTAAAACTTAAAATACAAATTATATTAAAACTATATAATAATTAAACCCTAATAATAATAATAAATATAAAATTAAAACCCTAATTAGTATTTAATGCGTGGGTTCAGACCTGTCAGCTCATTCCATGCGAGTGCATGGATTCAACGTGTCCAGCTCATGCGATCGCATGAGCGTGTAGGTTCAGAATTTTGCAGGTTCAAATTCAGCAAGTTCAAAACTATTTTTTTTTTTGTTAACACTTATTACACACACAATTATATTTTTACAAAATTAAAAATTATATATTTTTACACAAATATACTTTACAAAAATATAGCGTTTTTCGCCGAGTCCCCGGCAGCGGCGCCAAAAACTTGATGATGCAGCGGAGGTGTACAAAATACTATTATTGTTTAATACGAAATACGGTACAATTTACACAAGTTTTAATTAATTTACTAATGGGATATACCTAAACCTTGCTACAACACTACAGGCAGTGTACCTAATCGTAGTGTAGTTTATCTTTGGGTAAGTCCGGTTCGTTTCACAGGGAGGCCGATTGAAAACGTACTATATTTTTAAACAGTTATACTTGTACATATATATATATATATATATATATATATATATATATATATATATATATATATATATATATATATATATATATATATATATATATATATATATATATAAGTATAATATAAGTATTATAAAAGGGGGGTTTTACCGTTTAACGACCGGTTTGACAATTTTTATATTTTGCGTAAAGATAAATGACAATAAAATAAATTGCGATAATTAAATTGCAATATTTAAAATGACAGTAAATAAAAGTACGATGAAATATGAAATAAAAGTATTATGCTTATTTAAACTTTTGTAATCATGATGTTTGACGTTTTGATTTTAATTTATTTATCTGGGTTAATTGTCCTTTGTCCTAGATTTATTTGATACCTATCTGTTTTTTGTCCATAATAGTCCATCGATCATAATTATAAAATGCTCGATAAATTAACCTTATTCCTTAAGTCAAATATTCCAACTAATTAGGGATTTTTACTGTAACAAGGTTTTAATACTTTGTTAATAATTACACCAGGTTATCGACTGCGTGTAATCCAAGGTTTTAATACTTTATTAACAATTACACCAATTACCCTTGCATGTAATCCACCCATGTTTTAATAAGATATGAACATTAATTTACCTACTTGATCAGTTTGAATAATCGATTACCCAACCCGAATAATTAATTAAATGATCGTAAAAGATGTCGTATAAACGTCACTAAATAGAACATGCATAATCATTTAATAATTATTAGATTAACTAATTTGAAGATAGGTTCGACAGATTCCAATGAGTTGTCATTCGATTAGACAATACCCCCCATCTATTAATAGTTCATAGTCCAATGTCCACAAGTGTCGGTCTTTTATCCAAATCCGAATTATGGTACAAAATCTAATAGCCCCGTCTTAATATTTAGTCCAACATCACGATTACTACGGCTCAAATAAGCATAATAATAACTTAGTTACGAGACATTAATTTAAAAAGGAAGAACATAGCTTACAGTGATTATTAATAGCGTAGCGTTACACGGACAGAACTCCGACTTTAAAACTCGTAAAACATTTCTTATAATAATCCAATTATTATTAAACTTAAATTAAAATTAAAATTATAATTATAAATATATATGTTTCTTACAGAAAGAAGGAAAGAAAATGTGAAGGTGTAAAGAATTCGTTAGAAAACTGGCCAATTTATAGAACTTTTTTGAATCCTGAAGCTCAAGCACTCGCATGAGATTTCAGTGTATTTCCCATGCACTCGCATGGGCTCATGCAAGTGCATGGGATTTTAGTGCATTTCTCATGCACTCGCATGGCCTGCCTGGATCAGATATTTTTGATTTGCAAAACGTGGGCTGCTCGAATTAATTAATATATATATATATATATATATATATATATATATATATATATATATATATATATATATATATATATATATATAATTATATATAATTATATATATATATATATTATATTATATTCTTGTGCATAGTTGACTTGTAATTTTAACTCCGTTGTCTCGTACGTTTACGCTCAGTTCATGTCTCGATTCTGGATTTTCGAACGTCCTTTCGTACGCGTAGATATCTTGTACTTTGCGTTCCGCGACTTGTACTATTGTAATTTTTAGATGTTTCTCATCAATAAATTGAACCACTTGGATTGTATCTTGTACATTTGAGATTTTTTGGTCATTTGCGTCTTCAAATCGTCGTTTTATTCTTTTGTCTTCGCACTTATTTATTTAAACGATTATTACATAAAAATAGAACAATAGTAACTAAAAGCTTTACATATTGGAAGGATATTGTGACTAAATATATGATCATTCGGAGCACTATCAATGTGAAACGAGTATCCCGATCCGAAACAATAGATATAGGGGTCCCGTGACTTGATATCACCTCCTTGATAAACAACTTTACCAAAGTCTCTGACGATATCGTCTCTCGAATGGGAAGAAACAACGCACTTTTCGTCAACCATTCTTTAATCACCCAAATCGTATCAAATAGAGTTCTCGCCGTCTTCGGTAACTTTGTGATGAAATCCATGGTAATGTGCTCCCATTTCCTTTTCGGGATTTCTAACGGTTGTTACATACCATACGGCTTTTGGTGTTCGGCCTTAACTTGCAAACACGTAATGCATTGTTCAAGATACATAACCACGTTACGTTTCATTCCGGACCACCAATACTCTTTCTTCAAATCAAGATACATCTTTGTCGCACCCAGGTGAATGGAATACTTTGACTTATGTGCTTCATCAAGTAGCACTTGTCGGTAGTCACCCATTTTAGGCACCAACACTCTTCTTTGAAAGGACAACAAACCATGCAGGCCTAAGGTAATAGACTCTGTTTGTCCCATGATTCGTTCTTCATGCTTGTTGTTAACAAAAGCTTCAATTTGAATCTCACCAAGCTTTACAAGAAAATCGTTAGTAATAGTCATGTGTAACGATCCTACTCGTATCGCCGGATGTTGACTCTTTCGAGTCAACGCATCCGCGACCACATTCGCCTTACCCGGATGGTAAAGTATTTCGCAATCATAATCTTTTACCAAATCGATCCATCTACGTTGACGATTGTTCAAATCTCGTTGATCAAAGAGATGTTTCAAACTTCTATGGTCTGAATAAATCGTACACTTGACACCATACAAGTAGTAGCGCCAAATTTTCAACGCATGAACCACCGCCGCCAATTCAAGGTCATGAGTCGGATATCTCTTTTCGTGTTCCTTTAACTGTCTAGAGGCATAAGCGATGACTTTACCCCATTGCATTAGAACACATCCGAGCCCATTTATCGAGACGTCACAATAAACTGTCATATCTTCAATTCCTTCCGGCAACACCAACACCGGACCTTGACACAATTTTTCTTTCAACAATTGGAAAGCAATTTCTTGCTCATTTTCCCAATTAAATCTCGCGTTCTTCCTTGTCAACTTTGTCAATGGAGAAGTGATCTTAGAAAAGTCTTGGATAAACTGACGATAATAACCGGCCAATCCGAGAAAACTTCAAATTTCCGTAGGTGTAGTCGGTTGTCCCCAACTCTTTCCGCCTCTATCTTCCCCGGGTCTACTTGAATGCCTTCTTTATTCACAATATGGCCAAGGAATTACACTTCCCTTAACCAAAATTCACCCTTGGAATACTTAGCATACAACTTCTCCTTCCGCAATGTCTTCAACACTTCACGCAAATGGTGTTCATGTTCCTTCATACTCTTAGAATAGACAAGTATGTCGTCAATGAACACAATTACTGACTTGTCCAACATAAGTTGGCACACTCGGTTCATAAGATCCATGAATGCTGCCGGTGCATTCGTAAGACAGAAGGGCATAACTACAAATTCCAAATGCCCGTAAGGAGTTCGAAAGGCCGTTTTCTCAATATCTTCCTCACGGATCCGCATTTGGTGATAACCGGACTGTAAGTCAATTTTAGAAAAATAATTCGCGCCTTGGAGTTGATCAAATAAATTGTCAATCCGAGGCAATGGATAATGGTTCTTGATCGTCACTTTGTTCAACTCCCGATAATCGACGTACATCCGCATACTACCATCTTTCTTCTTTACGAACAAAATCGGAGCACCCCATAACCCTTCTCAAGTAATTCTTGGGTTTGATTCAACAACTCTTGCATTTCAGTTGGCGCTAAACGATAAGGATTTTTAGCAATGGGAGTAGCCCCCGGAACCAACTCAATGCGAAATTCAACTTGTCTTTCCGCCGGAACACCGGGTAACTCATCCAGAAAAACGTCTTCGAATTCGTTCACCACCGAAATATCAGGAATGGATGGCGGCTCTTCACGAGTGTCAACTACATGTACAAGGAAAGACATGCCACCACTACTAAGGAAACGACGTGCCCGTGCATAAGTGCATAATGGTACGAATCTCCTCCGTTTATCACCATGAATAATTAGCTCTCCCCCACTTCGGGCCTTCACACGAATAAACTTTTCATGACATGAAATATCGTCTCTATAATGATCGAGCCCATCCATACCAACAACGATATCAAACTCACCCAAAGTCATCGGGATAAGATCGATTTTAAAGGTTTCCGCACCAAACACAACATTACAATATTTACACACACTAACCCCTAGCACCGTCTTACCATCCGATATTTTGACTTCTACCAGATGACTTAACTTAGCTAGCGGTCTATTAAGCTTAGGCACAAATCTTAAAGAGGCAAACGATAAATTAGCACCGCTATCAAATAGTATCCTTGCCGGATTAGAGTTAACCATGAAAGTACCTGAGACAACTTCATTGGATTATTTAGCTTCATCATTGGTCATCAAATAGTTACGACCCCTGGCCTTACCCGCCACTTAATCTAGCTTCTTAACTTGATAATTCCGCAATTCGGGACATTCCGTCCTTCGGTGCCCTTCCTTTTGACAATTATAACAAGTGAGTTTGTTTGTGGAAGATGGGTCCGTACAATCACGAGTCATGTGCCCTTGTCATCCACAATTATAACACTTGGGTCCATAACCCCCGAAAGCACCCTTCTTCGCACTACCGACGCTCTCAGTCGCACCTCTACTTTTCTTGTTGGAATGACTAGTAGCTTCAAAATTTCTTTTGCTAAAGGCGAAGTCGCTCTTTTTCAGAATGAGCGACTCAAAACTCTTAGCTATGTCAAACAACTCATCAAAAGTTTTCACCGAGTTCCTACTAATCTTTTCTTGATAGTTGTCATTCAAGGTTCGATAGAAGTCTTCCTTCAACATATGATCATTCCCGACATACTCCGGGCAAAATTGGGTCTTCGATAAGAAAGTGGACTTGAGAGTGTTCAAATCCATCGGCCCTTATTTTAAGGCATGCAACTCATCCTTAAGCCTCGAAAGATCGGCCGAAGTTCGGTACTCTTTGAAAAACTCCACCTTGAATTCATCCCACGTCAAACTCATACTCTGCTCCTCACCGTAAAGTCGGATTTTCGCGTCCCACCACAACTTTGCATCACCTCTCAACATGCTACTACCGTATCTCATCTTCTTATCGAGAGGGCACTCACTAATACGAAAGGCCCCCTTCATATCGGAAATCCAAAGATCACTCTTGAGTAGGTCTCGTTCACCATCAAAAGTGGGAGGTTGAGTATTCTTGAAATTCTTATAGTGGAAGTCTTGCCTTCCAACATTATCGTCTTGATTCTTAGAGGCCCTTTGCTCGAACTCGTCTTGAACAATAGCACTAACTTGTTCCTTGATTAGATCGGTTACTTGTTCGTCAACCGACTCTAGGAACATCTTCTTAACGTCCGCTAGAAAAGTCGCATGATGCTTTTGCAAAATGGCCTCAACCTTGGCCGTGAACTCGGAGTCTTCACTCGTACCTCCGTTATCGGTATCGTGCCCGTTTCTCATCTTCATTCTAAGAAACGAAATAAATTAATTAACGAAGCACACACAAAATGCACACACGATCCTATCTTTCTTGATAATCGTCATACATCGCTCGTTTGATACGATTTGGATCCCGTAGAAATGGTAGCTAATTATTGCTACGCAAGCACGTCACATCAACTCGTTAGTACAACGATCATCTCGTTCGAGCATAACAACCAAAACACAATACAGTTATCTTATAGTTAGTTAACCTACGCTAAGGCACTAACCAATCCCGATCCGACCCGCATCTTACAAGTCCCACATAAAACGTACACACAATAAAGTCTAAGTCTAGGCACCTATCTCAAGTCGCTTAAATCCCTTAGACCATGCTATGATACCACTTGAAATGACTCCAACCTGTTTTATTAAAACCGACTCATTTTTTTTACACAAGAGCAGCTCACCTTCAGCAAGTGCGGCGCTTTTATAACCCAAAAGTGGCGCTTCTGCAAGAAATAGCGGCGCTTTTGTTGTCTGATTAGAAAGGCTACAAACTACTGCCCAAGAGCGGCGCTTTTTGACCTGAATAGATGCAGACTCGAAATTTGGGCTAAGTGTTCAACTAACCCATAAAACCACAAGCACAAGTTTACATTCCCAAGACTCAACACAAGTTTAAGGGGACTCAAAATACATTCAATTCATAGGATAAAAGTGTTTAGACAACAAAACGGGCACAACGACCCTTGGGACTCCAAAGAACCATTTAATACAATAATGTAGCATTCTTGACCCAAAAGAGTTTAACTTCCAAACAATCAACGAGCATGGAGTTTGGGGTTAAACTATGTAACGACCCGACCAAAACGTCATTGACGGCGTCGTTAACTTAGGTCCCGTTACGTGGTCATAGTCCCTAAATGAGACACGTTTGACCAAAGTTATGTCGCATTCATTTGAAACGTATATGATTTGCAAAGTTTTTAAGTAAACCAAACGGTTCGATGCAAGTAAGTTTACAAAAGTAGTAATGTATAAATGAAATAACTTGCGACATAATAAGTTGAAAATCACGGTTGCTATAAATAGCGTAACTATGTACACAATATGTTTGAATCCAAAGGTGCTATCACTAGCGTATGCATGTTTGCTTAACCCCAAGCAAGTAATCAAAGTGTGCGAAAGCATGTATCAAGTAGCCAAGTATGAACCTGAGAAACATATAGAAACTGTCAACGAAAAATGTTGGTGAAATCATAGGTGTATTTGTAAACGTTGTTTTGAACCACAAGCAAGTATAAAGTTGATTATCTAAATCGTTTGCATTCCAAAAGTTGTTGTTTGTATCACGAGCACCCAATTATCAAGGCTTAACTGAATAGTACCTCTGAATCATAGTGTTAGAACCTACACTATACCCGAAAATATATTTCATCCGCTGACGGTAGCGAACCGTCCGAATGAGGGTTCGTCAAACCCGTATGGTCACACAACATAAGTTCTCGCTTACACCCTGCAAGTGTAACTAATGATAATTGGACTTGAGGATTTTTGATCTAACTCGTACGTGGAATGTTTGTTTTCGTACTTGAGTTCAAAGTATACAAGTATAAACCGTATATGTTTCTCATCCCATGATTTAAAGTATAAAAGTTGTTGAAAAGATGGGACTATGATCTCACCGTAGTTGCATGCCAAAGTACTTGAAATTAAATGTTATACAATAAAAGTTGCTTAGCCTTGACCTAAACAAGTAAGTTATATCAATTACCGGTTACGACACAAGGTCAGGCGAAATGTGTTCAATTAGTCCTATGGCTCGTTACGACTCGATTATATAGCATGTGAACCAAGTTGTCAAGTTTCATACAAGAATCAAGTATAAAAGCAAGTTAGAACGATTGCATAAGTATTTGGTTAAGTTTGACTAAAAGTCAAACTTTGGTCAAAGTCAACGAAAAAGTCAACGTGTTCGGGTCGGGTCCCGGACAATTTTTCTAAGTTTCATAATCATATATGAGCATGTTAGAACAAGTTTCATGTTAATCGGAGGTGCGTAGCATAGTTAGAATTAAACAAAAAATGAAAAATTTGGACAGCCACATTTCCATGCTTTAAGCCGCGACGTGGCTATGAGAGCCGCGCCGCGGCCTAACGCGGGACAGAATGTGTGACAACCCGAAAATTTCCGACAAGTATATTGAGCTTATATATAGGTGGTTTCGAATACAATTAATAGATATAAAACGTACTACGATATGTTTCGAGAGATTTGTACATTTTACAATATGTCAAGAAGTAAATTATTAAAGTTATTATAATTATCTTTTACTGTTATAAATTTTAGAAATTATATACAATGATTTGAGTGTCACATCTTCTTTAAAAAGGAATATAACTTTATAAATGTCTGGAACCACTTTTGACAAATTGTTATCGAGTCATTTTAATAAGGATAAAGGTTTTAACGTTATCTTAAAATTTAGAATCTTTCTAGAAACCTTTTGACAAAGTTATAAATAATAACGGTCCGTGATTTAATTGAATATAAATATATAAATAAGTTTCAACTTGTAATTAAAAATGTGTTTATATATATTTTGAATTATTAATAAACGATATTAGTATTCGATTAGTGAGTCGATTGATATTTAAATAAGTAATATTTGACAAGTCAGAGTAAAGGCTAGTGCATAAATGTTTCATACCAATTTATGAAAATGATTTTTAATAAACTTCGAAATATAATTAGTTTTGAAAAACTAAATACTATATTATTAAATAAATATTTTAATTATAATATGTACAAATTATATTTCTAAATAAAGATATATAGATATATATGTAAATATGTATATAGTTGTATATTTTACAAAATGATTAAATATAATATTAATTAGATACAAAATGTTTTGATTAATATTATCATATATATATATATATATATATATATATATATATATATATATATATATATATATATATATATATATATATATATATATATAACGAGACGATGATTTAAAGAAGCTAATGACCAAAACACTCAAATGTATAAATTATATTTCTTGTAATATAGATTATTGGCGAGTAAGTTTAATTATTAATAAAGGTACGTGTCACGAGACGTAAAGTACAAGTTTTCTTAGCGTACGAAAGGACGTTCAAAAAACCGGAACCAAGACATAAGTCGAGTGACAAGATACAAGGCATCGGAACTAAAATTACAAGTCATCTAGGCACGAGAATATAATATAATATATAAATAATCATTGATATTAAAAAAATATAAATATAAATATATATAATAGAAGTGTCGGCAGGACTTTAAAGCATATATGAGCTGTAAAATGAGGCCATGCTATCGCATGGCCATATAGCCTTCAAACCATGCGATCGCATGGAGGGTGCAAGTGGCTAACATGCCTATAAAACGAATTCGTTGTTGCTCTGGTTCACTTCATTCCAATCTCTCGCATCTCTCTACACACACACACACATACATACATACATACATACATACATACATACATATATATATATATATATATATATATATATATATATATATATATATATATATATATAATATTATTAGTATTATTATTATTATTATTATTATTATTATTAAGATTAAGATTAATATTATTATTAATCTTAATTAGTAGTATTAGTATTATACATAAAAATACTACGACAAGGGTACGCACGAGTTATTTCAAAATGGGTTTTTCGAGAGGGATAGAGCTAAGGAAATTATGAGTTATATCTATGGAGGTTATGGGTATGGATTAGGGGTATGCTCGTGAGATCAATCTAGTGTTTATCATCTCCGTTGCGTCTTCGTACTTTCCTGCAATATTGAATCACAATATTGATACGTGAGCACTCATAACTTAACTTTTATATATTAGTAATGTATCCCTGACTAGTGCTCGAGTATATATGATTATGCACGCTTGTATGTTTAATTTCGTCGTTAAATAATTTATGATAAATCACGAATTTATTACATATGAGACTGAGTTAAGGTATATGATATGCATGTCATTGGAAAGCTGGCGAAAAAGTAATAACTTTTCATTTAGAAAGCGTATGATTTCGATGAACGGATTAAAAGATATTGTCAATTGAATTATCTATAATTTTAAGTATTATTGTTAAAATAATTATTATTATTATTGTTATCGTTATCGTTATCGTTATCGTCGTTATTATCATCATTATTATTATCTAATAATCAATATTATTATTATTATTAAAATAATTAAAATTTTTATCAAAACTATCATTTTATTATTTTTATTGTTATTATTATTAAAAGTATCATTAATATTAAAACTATCATTTTTATTAAAATTATGATTTTAAAAGAAATATCATTGTTATTATTAAATATCATTATTATTATCATTTTAGTATTATTATATTTAAAAATTATCATTTTGAATAGAATTATTATTTTTATAAAATATTATTATTATTACAGTTAATATTAAAAAGTATTGTTATTATTAAAATTATCATGGTCGTTAGAAAACATCATTATAAATCTTAAAACTTATATTTTCATTTAAATTATCATTTTTATTATTATTAGTATTATTAATAACAACAATATTATTAACATTGTTATTATCATTAACATGATTATAATATTTTTATCATCATTAGTAATATTATTATTATGGCATTAGTATTATTATAAAAGATCATTATTAATTATCAAAATTATTATTATCATTAGTAAATATAAATATTGTTATTATTATAATTAATATTATTATTATTATCACAAAATAATACAACTTTTACTTATTATTATTGTTAATATTATTTTATCAAATAAATATGTGATACAAAGATATTTTTATCACACGTAATATAATTACATTTATAATACATACCACTATATTTTTATGATATTAAGTGAGCTTTATAAATTTTATTACTTAAGATATATAGAAGTATATTTTTATCATATATAAATTTTAATATAAAATTTTTATTAATAAATGACTTGTATTATTTACTCTAATAAAATCTGATAAATAAATATTATATATATAAAATGACTATATTTAAGTTATATAATAAATATGTATAAATTTTGGAAGTCATTTTGAGTCAAATTAACTTTTGTTAACTTTTGCATATCAGTCTCGAGCATTAAGATTGTGATACACTACGACTTGATCTAAATTGTTAGACAGATATTGACCAACATATATATATATATATATATACACTTAATATAGGTTCGTGAATCCGAGGCTAACATTGCACTTGTTCAATGACGTCATATGTATTTTTACTATGAAATACAGTATAGTGAGTTTCATTTGCTCCCTTTTTAAATGCTTTTGCAATATATATTTTTGGGACTGAGAATACATGCGCTGCTTTTATAAATGTTTTACGAAATAGACACAAGTAATTGAAACTACATTCTATGGTTAAATTATCGAAATCGAATATGCCCCTTTTTAGTCTGGTAATCTAAGAAATAGAGAACTGGCCCCTAATTGATGCGAATCCTAAAGATAGATCTATGGGCACTAACAAGCCCTAGTCAAAGAATTTGAACTGCTTTAGTACTTCGAATTTATCGTGTTCTAAGGGAGTCCCGGAATGATGGGGATATTCTATATACATCTTGTTAAGGTCGATTACAGGTGTTCACCATATGAATGATTTTTATCTCTATGTATGGGATGTATATTTATGAGTAATGGAAATGAAAATCTTGTGGTCTATTAAAAGGATGGAAATGAATATTGATGATAAACTAATGAACTCACCAACCTTTTGGTTGACACTTTAAAGCATATTTATTCTCAGGATTGAAAAAAATCTTCCGCTGTGCATTTGCTCATTTTAAAGATATTACTTGGAGTCATTCATGGCATATTTCAAAAGACGTTGCATTCAAGTCGTTGAGTTCAATAAAGATTATGATTAAGTAAATGAAAGATTAGGTCATTTATAGTTGGATATTATGAAATGGTATGCATGCCTATCAACTTTCGATGAAATGAAAGTTTATCTTTTAAAACGAATGCAATGTTTGTAAAATGTATCATATAGAGGTCAAATAACTCGCAATGTAATCATATGTTATTGTATTCGTCCTTATGGATTAGGACAGGTCGTCTCATGTGGTATCAGAGCGGTGGTCTTAGCGAACCAGGTCTTGCATTAGTGTGTCTAACTGATAGTTGTTAGGATGCATTAGTGAGTCTGGACTTCGACCGTGTCTGTAAGTCAAAAAGTTTTGTTTATCAATTCTTGTCGAAAATTACCTGCTTATCATTCTTAGTCTAGACACGTCTTACTGCAATGATTGCATGAATAGTGTATAGAAAAAGTTCATATCTTAGTGTATCTGCTAATTCACATCTTAGCGTATCTGTTACTGTAAACTTTGTCTGTCATATTCCGTAAATTTCTCCGTAATCTACGAAATCTTTTGCTCTATATATAGATATTCTATGTAATTAGAAAACCATCCGATAGCCGGAAATCATCTTTTCTCGAAATTTTTTTCCCTTTATTCAATCCTACGAAATGGAACTCGCCACTAGTTCAAGTCCCTCGGATTCCGATATGGAGTTTCGCTCAAGCTCTGAGAGCAGTGTGATCGGAATGGATCAACCAATTAGCCATCATCTATTCTGGATGAATTGGGGATGGGTTCGTAGTCTACTTAATCATTGGAAACAAGAAGAAGGAAATCCCTTCCATCCACCACATTACCCTCTTGGCGATGAACCTGAAGCACTTACCGGCGAACCTGTCCGAGACACCATTTTTTCTCTCATTTCTTGAGTGTCTCATCACGACTACATATTATCTCAAATTCTAGATCTTATTCATCCGCTCGTCCGAACCGCCAATCATCCCGGTGTAATTGAAGAAGTCAACGAGCTTCGCGCTCGGGTAGTGACTTTGGAGGATATGGTGTAAAGGTTACAAGCACCAGCAGCAGCACCGGCAGCAACAGTACCACCATCAGTAACACCAACAATACCATCACCACCACCAACAGCAACATCCGCATCCCACACCTCAACATCACAATCTGTACCTCGAGCATCAACATCACATGCACCATAGATACCAAGGAGTACCAACAACAATAACCGATGAAGTATTAATCAATAACTTCATTGGAGAAACATTCTGTGGCAATTACGTAATCTCTAAAGTCTCAGAGATTATCTATTCTAGCCTTAACCATAAATCAGATGAGTGAACCGAAATGATAGAAGGAAGAGTAGAAACCCTGATAGGATGGTGCGCGATTTACAAGCTAGACTTGTTTTACCAACATCATCAACAGTACCGTCAACATCACCAGCACCGTCAGTACCGTCAGCATCAGCAGCGCTTACAACATCACAAGCTCCACCAGATCTATAATCACCGCAAACATCATCACTAATCAACAACGCGTATATTGTATCAACGAGTAAAAAGTATTAACTCATTTTCGCTGAAGAGTTTATATGTATATCTTATATATATAAATTTTTAAACCATAATATATCTTTTCGTACGAAGCTATTATGTATGAATTAAAAAGGGGTAGATACTACTCGGTTAAATTCATATTATTAATATGCTATGATGTACATCCTTCGTAAACAACTTAACCATCGTTAATTACAATTTATGTTTCAATTAATTGAATTTCATTTCATAATAAACTAAGTGTATTATTAAATTACATATTTGATTTTACACTTTCGATATACTCGAAACTTTCTAGAGAACATCACTCGTACCTTGCGAAATTCACAAGAATCCCACAAACACCAACATCATTCACCAAGTAAATATCAATAGAAATGAATGATGAAGCATTGATTCATAATTTCATTTACAATGAAGTGATAATCCAAGAAAATTAGGAAATTTCTGAAGTTTTAGAAACTACATTCTATGGTTGAATTATCGAAATCGAATATGCCCCTTTTTAGTCTGGTAATCTAAGAATTAGGGAACTGGCCCCTAATTGACGAGAATCCTAAAGATAGATCTATGGGCACTAACAAGCCCCAGTCAGAGAATTTGAACTGCTTTAGTACTTTGAATTTATCATGTCCGAAGGGAGTCCCGGAATGATGGGGATATTCTATATGCATCTTGTTAAGGTCGATTACCAGGTGTTCACCATATGAATGATTTTTATCTCTATGTATGTGATGTAAATTTATGAGTAATGGAAATGAAAATCTTGTGGTCTATTAAAAGGATGGAAATGAATATTGATGATAAACTAATGAACTCACCAACTTTTTGGTTGACACTTTAAAGCATGTTTATTCTCAGGATTGAAAGAAATCTTCCGCTGTGCATTTGCTCATTTTAAAGATATTACTTGGAGTCATTCGTGGCATATTTCAAAAGATGTTGCATTCAAGTCGTCGAGTTCAATAAAGATTATGATTAAGTAAATGACAGATTAGGTCATCTATAGTTGGATATTATGAAATGGTATGCATGCCTGTCAACTTTCGATGAAATGAAAGTTTGTCTTTTAAAACGAATGCAATGTTTGTAAAATGTATCATATAGAGATCAAATGCCTCGTAATGTAATCATATGTTATTGTATTCGTCCTTATGGATTAGGACGGGTCATCTCAGAATATCTGGGCAGTTTCATGTGTAGGCTCAAACCAAACTTCTTTCAAACACAACTTATGAACCGAAAATGCTAAAAATGCATACCATACATCGTTGGGAAGGTTTTCTAAAAAGGAATACAACTAAACACATATCATCAATCAAATCCATCATTAACAACAACTAAATCCTCGTCGAATGATCATTGAATGTTCATAATTTAATGTTTCAAGTCAATAAACGCATAAAATGATTCGGGAATCCAATTTACACATACGATATGTCGTTTCAAAGGTAATTAAACATACATTGCAACTAAACACTTACCAACAACATTTCATAGCATTCAATGCATCAAAAATTCGTTTTAAGTCAATCAAACCCTAACAAAAAATCATAAAATCAACAATCATGTTAATGAAGTCTTTCCAAGTCAACCTACATACCAAAATGTAGCTAGTGATGCTAGTAACACATTTAATACATGAACTTTATCATTTAAACAACATTTAATCAACCAAAATCAAGGATTAAACTAACCCATTTCAAGTGTTCATGCTAGTTACTCAAAACAATAAAATCGAGCAAACAATTCACATATTCATGTTATAAACGAGCCATAGACACTAACTAACACTATTTCAAGTCTATAAAATGAATTAGAGAAATCTAGAGTTTTTAGAAACTTTACCCCAAGTAGTGAAATTGGTACCAAAACATAGAGGATGGAGAGAGGATTCTAAAAGTATGATTCGTTTTGTTTTAAGCTTCCTTGAAATGATTTAGATGATGATTTAGTGAAGAAGATGAAAAGGATGAAAGTTTGGAAGTAATATTTGAGAGAAAATGGAAAAGAAAAAGAGAAGAGAAATAAATGGTGGGGAGGGAGGTGGTGACTAGTTCAACTAGTTGCCACTTTGGGCAAATGGCGAATTTAGTCCCTCGAGTTTAAAAGCGGGTACGCGAATTAACCGAATGAATTATTTTAAAAACGCAAATTAATGAGAGATGTTATAATCGATTAACGGAAATATTAAGAACGTTAGTTAACGGAAGGTACGAATTTAGATAACGAAAGATATTATCTAAAAAAAAGATGGGTGTTAAAATAATTTAACGAAAAAGGGCGGGATGTTACATTACCTACACCTTAAAAGAAATTTCGTCCCGAAATTTAGTTGAAATTAGTAGTCGTTGTTTCTTCCTCGAAATCTTGCGTTGCCAATTCTACGAATGAGTGAAGGTATTTCATTGGGCATTCCAACGAACTTTGACGGTCGGGATTTTACGTTGTTTTAGAGTTTGGTTTCACGATCCATAATTTCAACCGGTTCTCCTAAGAAGTGGAGTGTATCATCGATAGTAAGCTCATCGAAGAGGATAACAAGTTTTTGTTTCGCAAGACACTTCTTTAAGTTTGATACATGGAATGTAGGATGAACAGGATTCGATCGAGTTGGGAGTTCGAAATGGTAAGCAACGGGTCCAATACGCCCCAAGATTTCAAAAGGATTAAAATATCATGGATTTAGCTTTCTAAGTTTCCCGAAACGGATTACACCTTGTCAAGGTGCGACTTTTAACATTACGCGGTCACCCACTTGGAATTTGAGAGGTTTACGTCTAACATTGGCATACTGGCGATCACGGGCCGTCTTGAGCCTTTCTTGGATTTGAACGATCTCTACGGTCATTCCATGAATGGGTTCGGGTTTGATGGTTTGATTGTTGCCTACGTCGGCCCAACAAATAGGAGAACGATATTTGCGGCCATATAAAGTTTCGAAAAGAAAAGTGTGGCGTTGATACTCGAGTGATAACTATCATTGTAAGAGGAATCGGCTAATGGCAACGATACAAGCTCGTGATATGTTTTCCAAGGTTTGAATCGTACGTCTGCTTCGTTCATCGGTTTGTGATTGATGCGCCGACTCATGTCTAAACGTGGTCCCAAGGCTTTTTGTAAGTCTAAAAGTGAAACGAGCATCTCGATCCGAAACTAGGTACATTTCCTTAAGATATATTTGAACACATTTTCGTTTCTCAAGAAATTCGCGTCGCGAAAGATTTATCGGTTTCCGAAAATATTTGTTAAGACTATTCACCCTCGTGGCGAATACTAGTATAACATGAAGAGTCTCTCTCTCCATTGAGAATTTAGAATAAAAGATTTTCTTATACGGAAGTACGAGTGTAATCCGAGAGAAGTTTCCGCCTCGATGTGAGCATATCAAGCATATTGTAGTTCGTCGATAAAACTGTTCGAAAACAAGATAGTATACACGTGTAGCATATGTTGGAAGTTGAAAGAATTTGTCATTCATTCGAAAGCCGAAATATGGTTCGGCAATAATCAAAGGTGTGTCCTTGGTATGGTTGTTATCAATATTCTCGGGGTTCGGATGTCCAACAAGACAAATGGAGTCATGTACATGGCACATGGTGGTGATTAGGTTGATCGGGTCCAATCACCATCACGAGTCATTAGAACTTTGGTATGACTTATCATAATATAACCACATTGATCGAGTGTCGTTATATTACGCTAACTCATACCTCCATTCCCACATCACTCCATAGAACTAAGTTTGTGCAATCGTGAAGTTTTAAAATGAACAAAGTGTAACGACGTCTCTAACGTGACTCGTATTGAATCGAAAGAATTTGTGCAACTCTGAAGAAGCGTTTCCCGAGGGAAGTGTATATGATTGTTCATGTGAATGCGGTTCAAGTCAAACAATAATGTCTTTAGGCACGAAAAGAGTAACGAATTATGATAACGAGTAGTACGCAACCGTAGTGATAAGTAGTGACGACGATACCCACCGAGAGTAGTGATGGTGGTAACAAGAAGTGGTAGATAGTGAAGAACAACGGTGTAACATCGGTAGCTGTCAGTGATTGCCATGGTGGTGGAAACTTTACGGCACTTATGGATAGTATGATGGGATGGTGATGAATAACAATCTGGGAGACAGAGTTCCCGGACTAGTGTGACTAATGAAGTCGTTGTCATCCTTGCACGTACGAATCTCGAATTTACGTGTGTCACCAAAAAGTGGCAGAATACGGATTCGTATGATGAAAGTTTGATACCATTATGGAGTTCACCTAAGAAAGATTCAAGTATAAATGCACAAGTAGTCAGGTAAATGCTATCTATAAAAAATGCAAGTCAGGATGAAATGGTTAACTATCCGGTTGTAGTCTAGATTCACTAATGCGTCCTAACGACTCTGTCAGACACACTAATACATATCCTAGTTCCCTACAACCAAAGCTCTGATACCATCTGTAACAACCCAACCAAAACATCATTGACGGCGTCGTTAACTTAGGTCCCGTTACGTGGTCATAGTCCCTAAATGAGACACGTTTGACCAAAATTATGTCGCATTCATTTGAAACGTGTATGATTTTCAAAGTTTTTAAGTAAACCAAACGGTTCGATACAAGTAAGTTTACAAAAGTAGTAATGTATAAATGAAATAACTTGCGACATAATAAGTTGAAAATCACGGTTGCTATAAATAGCGTATGTAAACAATATGTTTGAATTCAAAGGTGCTATCACTAGCGTATGCATGTATGCTTGACTCCAAGTAAGTAATCAAAGTGTGCAGAAGCATGTATCAAGTAGCCAAGTATGAACCTGAGAAACATATAGAAATTGTCAACAAAAAACGTTGGTGAAATCATAGGTGTATTTGTAAACGTTGTTTTGAACCACAAGCAAGTATAAAGTTGATTATCTAAATCGTTTGCATTCCAAGAGTTGTTGTTTGTATCACGAGCACCCAATTATCAAGGCATAACTGAATAGTTGATGTCAAAGCTAAGGGGTATAAAATACTATTAAATTTTAGCAGGAAATACTATTAAATACGATACAATTTTACACAAGATATTTATTTATTTAGAGAATGGATATACTTAAACCTTGCTACAACACTTATAGGCAGTGTACCTAATCGTACAGTAGTGTAGTTTTTAGTAAGTCCGGTTCGTTCCACAGGGAAATCTTTAAACAAAGCCTAACGCTATATTAGTTTACTTTTATAAAAATACAAATATATATATAAGTAATATTATTATTATAAAGGGGGGTTTTTACCGTTTAATGACCGGTTTGTTGATTTTAAAACTTTAGTCGCAGTTAAAACCAAATGTAAAATAATAAATATAAATACACGAATTAAATTAAAGCGTAAAGTAAATAACAACAATGAAATTGCGAATAATAAAAAATGCGATAAAATAAACTTGCGATAATTAAAAAGTACGATAATTAAAAATGCAATTAAATACAATAACAATAAAAAATGCGATAATTAGAAGTGCAATTAAATATAAAATGAAGGAAATTAAATATGAAATAAAAGAATTATGCTTATTTAAACTTCCGTAATCATGATGTTTGACGTGTTGATTTTAGTTTTATGCCCATGGGTTAATTTTCCTTTGTCCTGGATTATTTAATATGTCCATACGGATTTGTCCATAATAGTCCATCAGTCATAAATATAAAGAGCGAAAGCCTTCGTCAAATTATTCTTATTCCCGAAGTCAAATATTCCAACTAATTGGGGATTCGAATTGTAACAAGGTTTTAATACTTTGTTTAATGAATACACCAGGTTATCGACTGCGTGTAAACCAAGGTTTTACTACTTTGTTAACAATTACACCAATTACCCTTGAATGTAATTCACCCCTGTTTCAACAAGTATATTAACTATTAATCCAGTCCCGTATCCGGTAAAATGAATAATTATTGGTATTTATAGATATCCGCCCACAGTACCCAGTAAAGCGTATGTGGTTATATATAAATACGTCGAATTATAAGTTTGTATATTAAATTAACAAGGTATTGTTTAGTTAATATAAAACCCATTAATAACCCATAGTCTAATTTCCACAAGTGTCGTTCTTTTATCCAAACCCCAATTATGGTACAAAACCCAATTACCCAATTTTAGTAATTAGCCCAACATCATGATTACTTCGGATTAAATAAGCATAATAATAACTTAGCTACGAGACATTAAATTAAAAAGGTTGAACATAACTTACAATGATTAAAAATAGCGTAGCGTTACACGGACAGCATTTTGACTTACACCCTTACAACATTCGCTAACATACCCTTATTATTAGAATTAAAATTAAAATTAAAATTATAATATATATATATAATACGTTTATGAGAGAAGAAGAAAAAAGGATGGTTTTTGCGATCAGAATTTGGTTGCTTTAATAGGGAGTTTCAGAAATTGGGGCTCCGCGACTCGCGGCCCTTTTGGCCTTCAAACTCCGCGAGTCGCGGAGTTTGTAAATACAGCTCACCAGCTTTTGGAGTCTTTCTTGCCGACGATTTATTTATAAATATAATATATATATATATAATTAATATAATTAATTATATATTATATTATATTTATATACATAGTTAACTTGTAATTTTTAGTCCGTTGCGTCGAGCGTTGAGAGTTGACTCTGGTCCCGGTTCCGGATTTTCGAACGTCCTTGCGTACAATTTTATATTTTGTACTTTGTGTTTTAAATCTTGTACTCTTGTAATTTCGAGACGTTTCTTATCAATAATTGGAACCTCTTTGATTGTATTTTGTACTTTTGAGCTTTTTGGTCGTTTGCGTCTTCAATTCGTCGAATATGTCTTTTGTCTTCACCTTTTATTATTTAAACGAATATCACTTGTAAATAGAACAATTGCAACTAAAAGCTTGTCTTTCTTGAGGAATAATGCTATGAAATATATGTTCGTTTTTAGCACTATCAAATATTCCCACACTTGAGCGTTGCTTGTCCTCAAGCAATATCGTCTTGAAATACTAGAATCACTTCTTTATTCTTCACACTTTGTACATCAATGATTTCTATACGGCGGTATAAACAATGGTAGTAACGATATGGTTTACAGTCCCACATGACTATAAAAATTTAGATCCATTAAGGAAATTGGATCTTTATGAAAACATTTGATCTTTTGAAAATTAAATCTAGTTTTTACCCTAGATAAGTTTTCCGGAATAACCCTTCACCGGTGTTTGCAAAATATTTTTGTGGGTTTGGTGGGTTTCAGATTTGAAAATTTTAGCTCAAAACTTATGGTTTTGTGTCACCCACTTGCTAACCTTGTATTTGGAAAGCAACACGTCCAGTTTACTTGTCCCGTATATTACCTTTCGGTAAACTACCGTCCGGTTGTAAAGGAAAGCGTTGAACAAGCAACTGTTAAGGCAATGTCCCCAGACATGCTTTTAATTATGGTCTATAACATGTCGGACGCAATTACTATCCTTGGTATGAGCAATAGTAAAGCTCACCCTTATAATTTTTCGGTCTGGCACAAGGTCCTGTCTTTGACCACTATGCAACCACCGTTCTTACGGTTGACACCCGATTTAGTTCAGGTGACCTAATGAATTCCAGGTGAATTCCTAGGATTTTACGTTCAATGGTAATGAACGCATTGAAAATAGGGTTTTCAGAAAACAAATCGGTTTGTAATTTTGATCAAAATATTTTCTCGTTCAAGCTCGAGTTTAGATATCATTGAATTCCATGAGTTTGAATTCTCAATCTTTAAGGTCAATCTCAAGGATTGAGTAATATCAGTCTTAAAAGCTAATTTTTGATCTTTTAAGGAGATTATCCTTTCTGGGGATCTGATTTATTAGTCTTATCCAGCTAATTTGCATGGTGCCCCCCCCCATTTTACGAGATAAATCCTTCTCATGGTTAGGATAAATCTGACCACTTGGTGACCCTGTTTAATGCTGAGGTCCGTGGATTTCCTGCTGATTTTAGTGATGACTTTTCTAGATTTTTCGTCAACCTACAGCTGGTCTGGACGACAACTTCATGACCTAACTCAAGAAGCGCGTTTCTTTTTCGGAAGACTTTACTTCCTTTTAATGATGAAATTGATTCATCGTGTAGATCCATCTTTCTTACAGTAAATCAGGTAAAACTTTTTAGTTTAGTCCAAAGCAAAAGTATTTTCAGTTATTTGTTACAGATATATGTGACATATGTTTAAGATAACTTGGTAAATTTTCCCACACTTGGCTTTTATTTTCCTTTTTATCGTCCTCTATTCCATTTTAAATGAATTTTAACATTTTGGTTTGTTTCTCAATTTATGTCCTTTCTGAGGTTACAATAATTTCGGTGTTAAAACCTAGTTTTATCATTCATAAATATGTATAAACATGATTTTGAGTTCATTTAATTGAAAAAAAAATTTTAAAACTTTTACTAGAATTGGGTAGTCAGTATATAAGACTAGGGCTGTTCTTTATTATCAGAGAGCACTAGATTCTAATACAACTACTACTTTACTAGTATTTTTAATGGTAACCAAGTGTATAAAGTAAAAATTTTAAAATCCGAAAGAATTTAACCCCTTCCCACACTTAAGATCTTGTAATGCCCTCATTTGCAAGAAATCAGTACAATTTAAATTATTGAGGGTGATTAGCGTAGAAATGATTAAATTTTACCAAAGTTTCCAAACCTATTGGCGTTTGTTTGCTGAATGATAAATGGTGCATATCATTTGTTCATTTCGTCTTGTTGTTATTTCACATATATTTTGCATCTTGTCGTCAAAATTAGTTGCTTTTGCTGAACTTAATGCCAGTCTTTAAAAATGCGTTGTTTTACCCTGTTGTGTACATAAGATAAACTGCAAACATATATACATATTTTTGAAGTTTGGTATATTACCCCACATTCAAAAATTATTAAAATCTAAGAATAAAAGTTAGACAATTATAAAAACTATTACAATATTAACATGAGTATTAAACGTATCAACATTACAAATTACAAAATAAATAAAACTAAGTAGACTAGGGATGATATTGATACCAATAGGGGTTCCAAGCATAATCATAGGTGCTATAGAATGCTTTGGCAGGGTTATACGTAGGATACGGTGGTTGCATCTCTATAGACCAGGGAGGGAATATGGGTTTCGGAGTAGGAATATAGTTTCTACCTATATGTTGGCAATAAGCTATGATTTGGTTTTGATGAACTTGCCAATCTTCAAATGCTCTCTGTCTAGCATTTTCGTACTCCTGTGCAGCTATAAACCTTTGCATTTCTTGCATCTCATTTCCCCCTCCTACATTACCTTGCTGTTGGTTTCTCTCAACCTGTGGATGTCTACCATGGTATTGTACTGCGGCGTTATTTCGCCTCTTCAAAACTTTCGCACCATGGTATACATTTAAACCTATAGTATCGCGGGGTTCTGGTTCTTCTACTAATAATACCCCCCCCCCCCCCCGACTTATATCCACACCGAGATATTTAGCAATCAAAGTAATAAAAATACCACCTCTTATTATGCTATGCGGTCTCATCCCCCTAACCATAGCTGATAAATAATAACCCACACAATAAGGTATACTTACAGCGTTTTGTGGGTCTCGAATACACATATGGTAAAACAAATCTTGTTCATTTACCTTTTCCTTGTTCTTACCTCTTTGTGTAATCGAATTAGCTAAAAACCTATGAATTACTCTTAATTCAGCTCTATCTATATCCAAATAAGAGTAATTTCCCCCTTTGAAACGGTGATGGCTTATCATTTGACTCCACACACCGTGTGTATCAAAATTTTCATCTATCTTTCTACCATTTAGTATCAACCCTCTACAATCGGCAGATGCTAACTCCTCAGGCGTATATATACGTAAAGCCTGAGCCATGTCTAGTAAAGACATGTGGCGCATCGAACCTCCTAACAAAAATCTAATAAAAGATCGATCAGTTAAACTAGCTACCCGATCATTCAACTCTATACTACACAACAATTCTTCACACCATACTTTATATACAGGTCTACGCATGGTGAATAAACGTACCCAGTCATTAAAAGTAGAATTACCATACCTCTGTGCAAGTAATTCCCTAATTGGCCCGGCCAATTCTACAGCTTCTAAGGGTCCCCATTCTATGACCCTAGGTACCTCAACAACTTTAGAATGAAGAGTATGCAAACCCCTTTGGTATTTTGGATCATCTATCCAAAGTCTGTCAAATCTCAGGTTCGGGTGCAACTCTTCCAAGTGCATATCAGAAAATGTCATGACTGGATGAGGTATATCTTGCTTGTAGTAGTTATCCACCTCCTGTTGTTCCGCATTCTCAGCAGGAGCATTGCGAGCTTGGGATGAAGATTCACCCCTTTCAGTCTGCAAAACACATCAAACACAATTTTTGTGCATCCAAATATGCATTAGTGTCAGCAAAATCATCAATCAAAATAATTACAATGACATGATCAATTTATATCAAACTTAAGCTCATTTTCACATTTTTATCAAATCTACACTTTTTCAAGTAAGCATATACGAAAATGTTCACCAAGTTCATAAGCATTCAACTCAAATAACATGTCAAAATAATCATTACTAGCAATTAAACAAGTTTCAAATGGCATTATCTCTCAAAAATCAAGTTCATGAATTTTTAGACTTGAAAAAGTCCACTTTAATTCTCAAAATCATGTTTAGGCTCAAAGTTTGGATCATTTAACTACCTAAACATGTTACACTACTTAATTTAGCAACAATTCATGACAAAAATTGGCCATAACCTATTTATATCAAAAAGCCCCAAATTTGCTCAAGAACACAAACCCTAGATTACTCAAAATTTGAAGTTTAAGGCTTCTAATCATGTTAAACAGCATCAATCTAGGTTATACAAGCATAATACATAAACAATTTAAGCATAATTACACTAAAAAGCATCAAAATCAAATTGGGGAAAAAATTGCTCAAGAACACAATTTTCGGATTAAATGGTGTTTAGGTGTAGAAATTTACCGTTTTTCTTGAGTAATTCCTTGATAGCATCCTTCTCAACATGATTTTAGTAAAAGATTTGATGATTAACGGTTAAAAATTGTGATTTTTAGGGGTGTTTTTCGTGTATTTTCGGCAGTATGTTCGCAGTGTTTTGTGTTTGAGGTGTGCAACTGAGCTGTTCCAGCTCTTTTTATTTTTTCTTTAATTTCATCCCTCCGCGAGTCGCGGAGATTTCCCCTTCAAACTCCGCGAGTCGCGGAGTTGGTTTTTTTTTTTTTTTTTATTTTTATAACATCTTATATTAATTAAAACAATTAAGTAATTAATTTTAAAATTTTGTTTCCCTTGTTATTTAGGACGAGGTCGTTTCAGATCGATGTCCTAGTTCGTCCTTCGACAAAATTTTAAAATTTGTCTTTTTGTAGCGATTGTTTTAAAGGCTAAGATTTTTGGTTTTTTTTAATGTTTTTTTTTTTTTTGGAATACTTTAATTCAATAAGATTAAAAATAATGATAATAAAAATTCTCGTCCCTCCCTTGGGTAAAGCAATTTCGGTTCAAAGACCTAGTCTTCAACTTACGATGAATTTTTAAAATCATATTTTTAACTTAATGAGATAAAGTAAATTTTTGTTTTTAAATTCACACAATTTAAATATAAAATTCAAAATTAATATTAAAAATTCACACCAAACTTAAAATTTGAAATGCATAAAATTAAAAATTCATATTTTAAAAATTAAAAATTCACACCAAACTTAATTTAAAAATTCATATTATAAATTCACACCAAACTTATATTAATTTTTCAAATATTTACAATTTTAAATATATTGTTTTTACAAAGTTTACAATATTAATTTAAGAATTATATATTAATTTTAAAAACATGGTAAAAATAAAATTAAAAAGCTTTTTGGCTTTTTATCCCACTTTAATCAATCAAATATTATCAAAAATATGCGCCCCTCTTTTTGGTAAAGTAATTTCGGTTCCAAGACCTAATTTAACTCATGACGAATTTTTGAAATATTTTGGGTTGATTGATTAAAGATATTTATACCTTAAGAATAAACGTTAAATTTCGCAGTGATGTAATAAATTTTTGAATGATATCAATAATTTCGGTCGCCAAACCTAATTTTATTCAATACCAATTTAATACTTTTTAGCGAACAAATTAGCGTTTATTATCAAAAGGTTAAAAATAAAAAAAAATAAAATAAAAACTGTACAAACATACCTGTGAAATAGATTTCTTAGTTATATGATCTATCTCATTCATAAGATAGTCGGTTTAATTGGTTTTCCATAGCTACATAGGCGTAACCTCGAGCATTCAGTGTCTTTTCTTCTAAACATATGAAAGGTCCGTCTCTGCATAAAGTAACAAATTTGGTATTTGAATAGGTTTGATTATTTGAACATTTACCTCCATGTGACCATTTTCCGCATTTGTGACATCTTTCTAGGTGTCGTGCTCTTCTTTTTGCTGCGGATTTTGATTTTCCTTTACCAAATTGTAACTTATTATCTTCGCATCTGGATTCTTTTCTAACTCCGTCTATTCTTTCTCTGATTACTGATACTATTTCACTCGGAAGTGTGTCATTATTACGTTTAGTGATCAAAGCGTGTAGCATTAGACCATGGTTTAGTTCACAGGCAGTCTTCATTTTGTAAAAACCTAAAAAAAATAAAAATTCAGAATGGGGGGAGAAGACTAGTTCTTTAGGGTCTGCTAGGGAAAGACCATTCGGGTTCCATTTTCGAGAACTACACGAAAACAGACAATCTAACTCTAACAGAAATACATAAATCCCCTATACTTAGTTGAAATTGTGATTAACATTATTTTCAATTGAATCATCAACAACTTGTATATCTTTGACTTTTACTTCAATCCATTTGTTGATTTCCTCCGTAACTTTCACAAATTCAACTAACACTGCCTTTTCTTTTGACGATAAATTGGATATTAATCGGTTATATAGCTTAAAGTTTTCTTTAATCTTAGCATCGTGAATCTGTTTATAAAGTTTCTTCGTTGAACTGTTAAAAATGGGTTCATCTAATTTCGTATCATCAACGGCATTCTTTGTGATTGGATCATCATTAAGTGTTTCTTCATCTTCCCCACACTTATGCATTTTTATTGGTCTAACAGTTTTGGTTTGTGGAGATCTAAACTTTCGGTTCACAAAGGTGATCGATGTATCACCATCCCTAAGTGTCATTTTACCTTCTCTTACATCAATGAATGTCTCGGTGGTTGCTAAAAATGGGCGACCTAGAATTAGAGGAATATCAAGGTTTTCCTCCATATTAATCACTATTAAGTTTGCAACAAAGGTCAAACTTCCCACGTTAACAAGTAAATTATTTGCTATTCCAACCGGGTGTTTAATGGTTTGGTCAAATGATTCAACACCTATTTTGGTTGGTTTTAATTTACCCATGCCTAATCTTTTGTATAAGGAAAGAGGCATAATATTTGCACTTGCTCCTAAATCTACGAGTCCATTATATACAGCACCATCATTAAGTAAGCAAGAAATGATAAATTCACCCGGGTCTCCTGCTTTAGTAAGTCGAGTTGGTTTGTAAACCTTTTTCGGGTGTTCTTTCCTTGGTTCTTTCATTTCTATTTGAATTTCTTGTTCACATTTTTCTTCGTTTCTTGGAATGGGAGGTTTGTATAGGAATTCTTCTTCATCACTCAAATTTGAATCCTCCCTATATTCCAGTTTTGATTTTTCATATGTTGTTGATAACATATTTATGTTTTCATTTTGAAGGTTTTCTTGGGTGGTGAAATTATGATTAACTTCATTGTCAACTTCCATCGGACCATGTATGTAATGTTTAACTCTGTGACCATTAACTTTAAATTCAATCCCATTTGAATTTATTAATTCTATCGTTCCGTATGGGAAAACTCTTTTGACTATGAATGGTCCAGACCATCTTGATTTCAATTTTCCAGGAAATAGCTTGAATCGTGAATTAAAAAGAAGAACTCTGTCTCCTTCCTTAAATTCTTTTGAACTTCTGATTCTTTTATCATGCCATTTCTTCGTTCTTTCTTTATAGATTAACGAATTTTCGTATGCTTCATGTCTTAATTCTTCTAATTCGTTTAGTTGACTTAATCGTAGACGTCCGGCTTCATGTAAATCAAGATTACATGTCTTCAAAGCCCAAAATGCTTTGTGTTCAATTTCTACTGGAAGATGACATGCTTTTCCATAAACAAGTCTAAAAGGTGTGGTTCCAATTGGAGTTTTGTAGGCTGTTCTAAAAGCCCAGAGTGCATCCTCCAATTTAATGGACCATTCCTTCGGATTTGATCCTACGGTTTTCTCTAGAATACGTTTTAAAGCTCGGTTGGTATTTTCAACTTGTCCACTTGTTTGTGGATGATATGCGGTGGAGATTTTATGAGTTACTCCATATCTTTTAAGAACTTTCTCAAGTTGATTATTACATAAATGAGTACCCCGATCACTTATTAAAGCTTTCGGTGTTCCAAACCTTGCAAAAAGACGTTTTAAAAAGTTGACTACAACTCGTGCATCGTTAGTTGGGAGAGCTTGTGCTTCCGCCCATTTAGATACATAATCAATGGCTACGAGTATATATAGATTATTATGAGATTTTGGAAATGGACCTATAAAGTCAATACCCCAAATGTCAAATACTTCACATACTTGGATGACATTTTGTGGCATTTCATCACGTTGACTTATTTTTCCGGCCCTTTGACAAGCATCACAGGATTTGCAAAGAAGGTGTGCGTCTTTGTAAATTGTAGGCCAATAGAATCCAGCATTATAAACTTTTCTTGCTGTTAGTTGAGGCCCATAATGCCCTCCTGTTGGTCCTGTGTGACAATGGTTTAATATTTTACTAGCTTCATCTCTAAATACACATCGGCGTATTATTCCATCGGGACAACTTTTAAACAGATGTGGATCTTCCCAAAAATAGTGTTTTATATCACTGAAGAATTTATTTCGTCTTTGGTACGATAATCCTTTTTCAAGGAATCCACAAACTAAGTAGTTTGCATAGTCTGCAAACTATGGAATTTCATTATAATCTATCTTCAATAGATATTCATCAGGAAAGTTGTCTTGTATGGCCGATTCATTTAGAACTTCTAACTCAGGATTTTCAAGATGAGAAAGATGATCAGCGGCGAGATTTTCTGCTCCTCTTTTATCTCGGATTTCAATATCAAACTCTTGTAAGAGTAAGATCCAACGGATTAATCTTGGTTTAGCATCTTGTTTCGAAAATAGGTATCTAAGAGCAGAATGGTCGGTATAGACCACCGTTTTTGCTAGAACGAGATATGATCGAAATTTGTCAAAAGCAAAGACAATAGCAAGGAGTTCTTTTTCAGTAGTTGTATAGTTCGTTTGTGCTCCTTGTAACATCTTACTAGCATAATATATAGGTTGAAATCGTTTTTCAATCCTTTGTCCTAAAACGGCTCCCATTGCAAAATCACTTGCATCGCACATTAGTTCAAATGGTAGATTCCAATTTGGTGTTATCATGATCGGCGCATTAGTGAGTTTCTCTTTAAGAATATTAAAAGATTTGATACACTCATCTGAAAAGATGAATGGAGCATCCTTTTCTAGGAGTTTATGCATAGGAGTGGCAATTTTAGAAAAATCTTTTATGAAATGTCGGTAAAAACCGGCATGCCCTAGAAAACTCCTAACTCCTCTAACATTGATGAGATGTGGAAGTTTAGCAATTACATCTACTTTAGCTCTATCCACTTCAATTCCTTCTTTTGAAATTTTATGACCAAGAACGATGCCTTCTTTAACCATGAAATGGCATTTCTCCCAATTAAGTACTAGATTTGATTGTTCGCATCTAATAAGCATTCGTTCCAGATTAACTAGACATGATTCAAATGTATCACCGAAGACTGAAAAGTCATCCATGAAAACTTCCATGCATTCTTCTATCATGTCATGAAAAATCGCCATCACACACCTTTGAAAGGTTGCAGGGGCGTTGCAAAGTCCAAATGGCATGCGTTTGTAAGCAAAAGTACCATAAGGGCACGTGAATGTGGTTTTCTCTTGATCTTCGGGTGCTATTGGAATTTGAAAATATCCGGAAAATCCATCTAGAAAACAATAGTAACTATTTCCAGCTAATCTTTCCAACATTTGATCAATGAAAGGTAAGGGAAAGTGATATTTTCTGGTGGCGTCATTCAATTTTCTATAATCAATACACACACACCATCCTGTTACGGTCCTAGTAGGAATAAGCTCATTTTTTTCATTTGTAATGACAGTCATGCCACCCTTCTTAGGAATGCATTGAACTGGGCTTACCCATGGACTATCAGAGATTGGATAAATTAGACCTGCATCTAGCAGTTTAATAATCTCTTTCTTAACTACATCTTGCATATTAGGATTTAGTCTTCGTTGGCGTTGCACATACATTTTATGACCTTCTTCCATAAGAATTTTATGTGTGCAATACGAAGGACTTATTCCTTTAATATCATGAATCTTCCATGCAATGGCTGGTTTATGAGCTTTCAACACAGAAATGAGTTGTGATTTCTCATTTTCAGTAAGAGAAGACGATATTATTACAGGTAATTCAGATTCACCATGTAAATAAGCGTATTCCAAATGGTTTGGAAGTGGCTTTAACTCTAATTTCGGTGGTTCTTCTATCGATGATTTGTATCGATATCTGTCTTCTTCTTTTAGCATTTGAATTTCTTCTGTTGTTGGTTCATATCCATTAGCTATAAGTGTAGCTAACATTTCAGCTTCATCAATTGGTTCATTACCTTCTCCTAAAGAACATTCTCATGTTCCTTGTAATTCTGGAAATTCTTCTAATAATTCTGCATGTGCATCTATAGTTTGAATATAATAACATGTATCATCTGCAGATTGTGGTTGTTGCATTGCTCTATCAACTGAAAAGGTAACACTCTCGTCCTCTATACTTAGGGTCAATTTCTTACCGAACACGTCTATCATTGCTTTAGCCGTGTTTAAGAATGGTCTTCCTAATATGATAGGAACTTGAGAATCTTCTTCCATGTCCAGAACAACAAAATCTACCGGAAATACTAAAGTACCAACTTTAACTAGCATGTTCTCCATTATCCCTCTAGGATATTTTATTGATCTATCGGCTAGTTGTATGCTTATTCTGGTTGGTTTCAATTCTCCAAGGTCTAGTTTAGCGTATAGTGAATATGGCATTAGATTTATACTAGCACCTAAGTCTGCCAATGCTTCTATTGAACTAAGACTACCCAGAAAACATGGAATTGTGAAACTTCCTGGATCAGATAGTTTTTCTGGTATCTTATTCAACAGCACTGTTGAACAATTAGCATTCATGGTAACAGCCGAGAGTTCTTCCATTTTCTTTCTATTTGAGATTAGATCTTTCAAGAATTTAGCATATCTAGGCATTCCTGAAATCACATCAATGAAAGGAAGATTTACATTTATCTGTTTAAACATATCCAAGAATTTGGATTGCTCGGCTTCAAGTTTCTCTTTCTTCATTTTACTCGGGTAAGGAAGTGGTGGTTGGTATGGTTTAACATAAGGTTTAGCCTTAACTGTGTTATCTTCATTAACCTTCTCAACTACCGGTTCTTTTTCCTTATCTTGATCAGGTTGTGGTTCTTGTGGAGTAGGAATAGCTTCATCAGAAGTTACAGGTATTTCAGGTGGTTTAAGTGTTGTACCACTTCTTGTGGTAATGGCTTTAGCTGTTTCATTCCGGGGGTTAGCATTTGTATCACTAGGTAAACTTCCCGGTTTTCTTTCACCTATTAACCTTGCTAGGTTACTTACTTCTTGTTCCAGATTTTGAATAGAAGCTTGTTGATTTCTAAATGCTTGAGCATTTTGTTCATTAGTTTGTTTCTGAGATGTGAAAAACTGCGTTTGAGTTTCAACTAGCTTCATCATCATATCTTCTAAATTCGGCTTTTTATCATCGGTTTGTTGTTGTGGTTTGTTTTGAAAATTAGGTCTTTGCTGATTGTAAGTATTATTGGATACTTGTTGATTGCTAGGACCTTGTTGGTTGTTGTATGGAATATTTCGGTTATAACTCTGGTTTTGATTGTAAATCGGTCTTGGCGGTTGATAATTATTCTGATAATTATTTCCAGGCCTTTGGTTTATGTATGAAATATTCTCTCTTTGTTCCATTGTTAATTCAATACTGAGACAATCTTTTGTCAAATGTGGTCCTCCACACTGCTCACAACTAATTCGTATTGAGTGAATATCTTTAGTCATCTTTTCCATTCGTCTCTCGACAGCATCTATCTTTGCGGAAATGGAATCTAAGTCATGGCTAGAATCGGCTCTAGCTGCTTTAGATGATCTAACGATATCTTTTTCTTGGTGCCACTCATGTGAGTGGGAAGCAGTGTTATCAATAATTTTGTAAGCATCAGTTTCGGTTTTCTTCATAATAGAACCACCAGCTGCTATATCTATGTCTTTCCTTGTAGTGATGTTGCATTCTTGGTAGAATATTTATACTATTTGACAGGTGTCTAAACCATGTTGCGGACATCCTCTTAATAACTTTCCATATCTAGTCCACGCCTCATATAGAGTTTCATTTGGCTTCTGTGTAAACGTAACAATTTCTGCTTGAAGTCTTACGGCTTTAGATGCAGGAAAGAATTGTTTAAGAAATTTTTCAACTAAAACGTCTCATGTATCGATCGCCCCTTCAGGTAACGATTCCAACCAATCTTTGGCTTCTCCCTTTAAAGTCCAGGGAAATAACATGAGATATATCTGTTCATCCTCCACTTCTCGGATTTTAAATAGTGTGCAGATCCTATTAAAGGTACGTAAATGTTCATTTGGATCTTCCTTCGGCGCACCACTAAATTGGCATTGATTAGTCACCATGTGTAGAATTTGTCCTTTGATTTCATAATCTGGCGCATTAATGTCTGGATGAGTAATTGCGTGACCTTGGCCAGTGCGTTTAGCTCTCATTCAGTCTTCCATACTTAAAGGTTCCAGATTCTCCATAATTGAATTTGTTGAATCGGAATCACTAGAGGATTCTGATTTAATGGTTCGTTCCTCAACAATCTCTGTTTGAATGATTGGTGGTTCCGGAGGAAAATTTAATGGTTCAGGATCTACGAATCGTTCCTGAATATTCTCCGGATTCTCAATTGTGAGGTCGGGTTCAAAAAATGGATTATCGGAAATTTGAACTGGAGTACTTGGTCGACTGGATGAAGATTCTAAAGAAAAATCAACGGCAGTAATATTTGCTAAATGTCTTGATCTAGTTACAGGTGGTGAACGTACAAAAGGTGGTGAACGTCTTGCTCGGTGCATTCACTGAATATCCTATTAGTTTTTAAAAGGAAAGAAAAATTATAATAAGTTATCCAATCAATAGACTTTTTTGATTTTGCCCACGTTTCGAATAGCCAAAAGATGCAGCAGAGGGGCAGGATTCGTTTGGTCTCAATATAATTGAGGACTATTTGGCTCCAATAACCCGGTCCACGTACAAATCCAACTATTACTACGAACCAGAAAATTTTGATGTCTATCAATTTAACCACTTAAAATAAATTTTCGTAATTTTAAGAAATTTAGATAAGAAGTAGAATAAAAATCTATGTCCTAAAACTAGAATAGCGAGAAATAAGAAAGAAAAAGAGTTCGTCGGAAAAAGTCGAAAAAGAAAAATGGTTGAAAAAGAAAAGGTGACGGAAAAATAAAAGAAACTTATAAAACTTAAAAACACTTGACTAACCTAACCTTATTACTACAACTAACTTAAAATTATAATCGCAAATTGAGATTACTAATTGGAATGATAATTGATACATAGGTAAAAGTCGTCTAAAAATATTAAAGCTTACAGGAAAAACTATATCCCAAATGGAAATAACTTAAAAAGAAACTAAAACTTAAAAAGGCGTCGCAAAATTCTAAAGCACCTAAATCTTAGTCTAAAGAAAAAGCACTTAAGGAATTCTACGGCAAAGTCTAAAAATCTAGAAATAAAAATAACTATGGCAAAAACTAAGTTTAAAACTAAATATGAGCTAAAAATACAAATATTACGCTAAAACGATTAAAAAGGGATAAAATATAAAAATATACAAAAAGTTGTAAAAAGTACAATTTTTATAAAAATATTATTTTTATATTATTTATTTAATAAAACTATTAATTTTACAATTTAATTAAACTAATTTAACTAAAATATAAATTAAATAACTTAAAATAAAACTAATTATAATAATAATAATTAGGGTTAATAATAATTATAATAATTAATTACACGTAATAAATGCAGTTTAGGGTTTCTGTCGGTGTCAGAATATCTCCGCGACTTGCGGTATTCCCAGAAGCAAACCCCGCGAGTCGCGGGGTTCAGAAATTCAATTGAAAGCTTGTTTAAAATTCGACGCGTTTTTATTATTTTTTTTTTTTTTTTTTTTGTTTTTATATAAATAAAAGATATTTAAATAAAACTTATATTTTTATAAACTAAAATAAAAATAAAGAAACTTATAAAACTTTTAACAAACTCTTAAAAATATATAAATTTTTGTTTTTCTTTTTATATTTTCGAATATTTAAAACGTACTTTTATAAAAACGAATTTTAATAAAAGTAAAATAAAAATCTTTTTTTTTATATATTAGCGTTGCGCTTCCGGCTTTTAAGAGAGTTCCCCGGCAGCGGCGCCAAAAATACTTGATGTCAAAGCTAAGGGGTATAAAATACTATTAAATTTTAGCAGGGAATACTATTAAATACGATACAATTTTACACAAGATATTTATTTATTTAGAGAATGGATATACTTAAACCTTGCTATAACACTTATAGGCAGTGTACCTAATCGTACAGTAGTGTAGTTTTTAGTAAGTCCGGTTCGTTCCACAGGGAAATCTTTAAACAAAGCTTAACGCTATATTAGTTTACTTTTATAAAAATACAAATATATATATAAGTAATATTATTATTATAAAGGGGGGTTTTTACCGTTTAATGACCGGTTTGTCGATTTTAAAACTTTAGTCGCAGTTAAAACCAAATGTAAAATAATAAATATAAATACAAGACTTAAATTAAAGCGTAAAGTAAATAACAATAATGAAATTGCGAATAATAAAAAATGCGATAAAATAAACTTGCGATAATTAAAAAGTACGATAATTAAAAATGCAATTAAATACAATAACAAAAAAAAATGCGATAATTAGAAGTGCAATTAAATATAAAATAAAGGAAATTAAATATGAAATAAAAGAATTATGCTTATTTAAACTTCCGTAATCATGATGTTTGACGTGTTGATTTTAGTTTTATGCCCATGGGTTAATTGTCCTTTGTCCTGGATTATTTAATATGTCCATACGGATTTGTCCATAATAGTCCATCAGTCATAAATATAAAGAGCGAAAGCCTTCGTCAAATTATTCTTATTCCCGAAGTCAAATATTCCAACTAATTGGGGATTCGAATTGTAACAAGGTTTTAATACTCTGTTTAATGAATACACCAGGTTATCGACTGCGTGTAAACCAAGGTTTTACTACTTTGTTAACAATTACACCAATTACCCTTGAATGTAATTCACCCCTGTTTCAACAAGTCTATTAACTATTAATCCAGTTCCGTATCCGGTAAAATGAATAATTATTGGTATTTATAGATATCCCGCCCACCGTACCTAGTAAAGCGTATGTGGTTATATATAAATACGTCGAATTATAAGTTTGTATATTAAATTAACAAGGTATTGTTTAGTTAATATAAAACCCATTAATAACCCATAGTCTAATTTCCACAAGTGTCGTTCTTTTATCCAAACCCCGATTATGGTAGAAAACCCAATTACCCAATTTTAGTAATTAGCCCAACATCATGATTACTTCGGATTAAATAAGCATAATAATAACTTAGATACGAGACATTAAATTAAAAAGGTTGAACATAACGTACAATGATTAAAAATAGCGTAGCGTTACACTGACAGCATTTCGACTTACACCCTTACAACATTCGCTAACATACCCTTATTATTAGAATTAAAATTAAAATTAAAATTATAATATATATATATAATACGTTTATGAGAGAAGAAGAAAAAAGGATGGTTTTTGCGATCAGAATTCGGTTGCTTTTATAGGGAGTTTCAGAAATTGGGGCTCCGCGACTCGCGGCCCTTTTGGCCTTCAAACTCCGCGAGTCGCGGAGTTTGTAAATACAGCTCACCAGCTTTTGGAGTCTTTCTTGCCGACGATTTATTTATAAATATAATATATATATAATTAATTATATATTATATTATATTTATATACATAGTTAACTTGTAATTTTTAGTCCGTTGCGTCGAGCGTTGAGAGTTGACTCTGGTCCCGGTTCCGGATTTTCGAACGTCCTTGCGTACAATTTTATATTTTGTACTTTGCGTTTTGAATCTTGTACTCTTGTAATTTCGAGACGTTTCTTATCAATAATTGGAACCTCTTTGATTGTATTTTGTACTTTTGAGCTTTTTGGTCGTTTGCGTCTTCAATTCGTCGAATCTGTCTTTTGTCTTCACCTTTTATTATTTAAACGAATATCACTTGTAAATAGAACAATTGCAACTAAAAGCTTGTCTTTCTTGAGGAATAATGCTATGAAATATATGTTCGTTTTTAGCATTATCAATAGTACCTCTGAATCATAGTGTTAGAACCTACACTATACCCAAAATTATATTTCATCCGCTGACGGTAGCGAATCGTCCGAATGAGGGTTCGTCAAACCCATATGGCCACACAACATAAGTTCTCGCTTACACCCTGCAAGTGTAACTAATGATAATTGGACTTGAGGATTTTTGTTCTAACTCGTACGTGGAATGTTTGTTTTCGTACTTGTGTTCAAAGTATAAAAGTATAAACCGTATATGTTTCTCATCCCTTGATTTAAAGTATAAAAGTTGTTGAAAAGATGGGACTATGATCTCACCGTAGTTGCATGCCAAAGTACTTGAAATTAAATATTGTGCAATGAAAGTTTCTTAGCCTTGACCTAAACAAGTAAGCTATATCAATTACTGGTTACGACATAAGGTCGGGCGAAATGTTTTCAATTAGTCATATGGCTCGTTACGACTCGATTATATAGCATGTGAACCAAGTTGTCAAGTTTCATACAAGAATCAAGTATAAAAGCAAGTTAGAATTATTGCATAAGTATTTGGTTAAGTTTGACTAAAAGTCAAACTTTGGTCAAAGTCAACGAAAAAGTCAACGTGTTCGGGTCGGGTCCCGGACAATTTTTCTAAGTTTCATAATCATATATGAGCATGTTAGAACAAGTTTCATGTTAATCGGAGGTGCGTAGCATAGTTAGAATTAAACGAAAAATTTGGACAGCCACATTTCCATGCTTTAAGCCGCGCCGTGGCTAGGAGAGCCGCGCCGCGGCCTAACACATGACAGAATGTCTGGGCAGTTTCATGTGTAGGCTCGAACCAAACTTCTTTCAAACACAACTTATGAACCGAAAATGTTAAAAATGCATACCATACATCGTTGGAAAGGTATTTTAACAAGGAATACAACTAAATACATTTCATCAATCAAATCCATCATTAACAACAACTAAAACCTCATCGAATGATCATTGAATGTTCATAATTTAATGTTTCAAGTCCATAAACGCATAAGATGATTCGAGAATCCAATTTACACATATGATATGCCATTTCGAAGGTAATTAAACATACATTGCAACTAAACACTTACCAATAACATTTCATAGCATTCAATGCATCAAAAATTCGTTTTAAGTCTATCAAACCCTAACCAAAAATCATAAAATCAACAATCATGTTAATGAAGTCTTTCCAAGTCAACCTACATACCAAAATGTAGCTAGTGATGCTAGTAACACATTTAATACATGAACTTTATCATTTAAAACAACATTTAATCAACCAAAATCAAGGATTAAACTAACTCATTTCAAGTGTTCATGCTAGTTACTCAAAACAACAAAATCGAGCAAACAATTCACATATTCATGTTATAAACGAGCCATAGACACTAACTAACACTATTTCAAGTCTATAAAACGAATTAGAGAAATCTAGAGTTTTTAGAAACTTTACCCCGGGTAGTGAAATTGGTACCAAAACATAGAGGATGGAGAGAGGATTCTAAAAGTACGATTCGTTTTGTTGTAAGCTTCCTTGAAATGATTTAGATGATGATTTAGTGAAGAAGATGAAAAGGATGAAAGTTTGGAAGTAATATTTGAGAGAAAATGGAAAAGAAAAAGAGATGAGAAATGAATGGTGGGGAGGGAGGGGTGACTAGTTCAACTAGTTGCCACTTTGCTCAAATGGCAAATTTAGTCCCTCGAGTTTAAAAGCAGGTGCGTGAATTAACCGAACGAATTATTTTAAAAACGCAAATTAACGAGAGATGTTATAATCGAATAACGGAAATATTAAGAACGTTAGTTAACGAAAGGTACAAATTTAGATAACGAAAGATATTATCTATAAAAAAAAGACGGGCGTTAAAATAATTTAACGGAAAAAGGCGGGATGTTACAAACTACCCCACACTTAGGCCAAAATCCAAAAGCATCCACTATCATAGCAAAAGTGGAAGATCTCTAGTCCAAACGTACACCCTTCCCTTTATCCACGCCGGAGCCTAAAAAGGTAAACAACGAGAGGGTTAGCAAAACGCTTAGTGAATGCAATAATTATACACGTATATATATAATATACTTACTTGCAAACACTTACTCACATACCGCATACATGCTAGCAATTTAATTAGCATACCATCACAAGCATAAAGCTAATAACCACCAATACCGCGACTAGCATATCAAATAACATACATTCAAAACAATATAATATGCTACACTATCACACATACATAAACCATATGGTTAACCATACTCGCGTCATGGTGCTACCGGCTCCGTGGTTTACACCATACGCATTTGTCATGATGCTACCGGCTCCGTGGTTCACATCACAACTTGAGTCATAATCATGCTAAGGCGTTACCGGCTCCGTGGTTCATACCTTAACAACTCGTACTATAGTGCTACCGGCTCCGTGTCTCACACTACAACACACCTACCATGATGCTTCTAGATCCGTGGTTCGCATCATAGCACACCCGCACATACTATGGCACTATCGGCTCTGTGGATCATACTATAGCATACAAATAAATACACTATATACATATATTCCATTCACCTTAACGCCTTTGGTGACCAAGCTCATAACCTTCAATGTAACGTACCTATTACATTATGCACATAATCAATCCTCAAATCAAGTTGGTCAACTAACTCACTCACCATCCTAGTGTCATTTTGACCCATAGTGCAAATGTTACCCATTTGCACCATTAGCCCATACACTAGGTCGAGATTACGCCAAATCCCTAACATCAATCGATTATGGTCGTAATACCCTTATTAACACAATGTTAGTGCATTTTCACTCTCATTAGGCAACTTAGGTCACCCAAGACTCATTTGACCCATTTCAAGGTCAACACACCCATTTGGGTCATCTACCACCCAAATAACACCCATTCACTTAACACAAAGTGTGCTAGTGATTGACTTAACCATTTAAGACCCGTAAACACAAAGAATCACCTCAAAACCCTAGGTTAGTCATTATTGGGTTCTCATGACCCAATCTTACCCAAAAACCCCCCAATTCACCAACAAATGGGTTTTATGTTTACTACTAACCCAAACCCTAACCCTCAAACAAATCAAAGTAAAGAAAATCAAGATTAGGACATACCACCACAATTAGAACATAGCTAATAACGAGGTGAACAACTTTAATACTCGTGCTTTGACCTGAATCAAGCTTCTTCCTCTTCGATTTTGAGCTTTCTTACACTAGAAACCCCTTTCTCTCTCTAAAATTGAAGTGGAAGGGATAAGGTAGGTGAAAGTGGAGTAATTGGCACTCTAGATCTGATCTTGTGCCTTTAAATTCATCCATATGCTAAAAGACCAAAGTGTCCTTCTTATTTTACAATTTAATTAAAAGACCCAACCTTTTCCCCGTCCAGGAGCGGCGCTCCTGAACCTAGGAGCAGCGCTCCTAGTGTCTTTTCTTGATATTCTTGGGTCGTTACAATTTCCCACCATGGTTTTTAGTTGAAACCTGGAGATACCCGGTTAGTCAATTGTTTTAGCTTGTGAGGGACGATTGTCTCTCGAGTTGTGACGGGCACATGACTCGTGCATCTCTTGAGACCGATTTGACGACCGTTTTGTCACACCCCCAAATAGGTCCTGGGGTATTTTTGATTAATTATATCAAATCACAGTTGTATAAATGAGAACGACTCTATATGAGACATTTTATTGAGTTTTGCAGCGAAAGATAAATAGATTGTATTTAGAGCATTAAATGTTCTTAATTGATATGATATGTAATGAAGACTCCAAGCATAGCAAATAATCATTATCAAAGCAGCAGATATACAGCGGAAGCAATATTTAAGTACCTGAGAATAAACATGCTTAAAAGTCAACACGAGGTTGAGTGAGTTCATAGGTTTGTCATAAATAATGATTTCAGTAATAGATGTAGACCACAAGATTTTTATAGAAGTAGATCTCGCAGATCAAAAAGTTATGCCAGTTCGTGATATTTAGACTAAACGTTTAAAGTTTGCCCCAATGAAAAGTTGTTCTGTCCTTGTCGGTTTAATTTCATTATTAAGCATTACAAAGACTTAGTCAAATGTATCGGGGACGTTACTCTCGATAGGCATACCCCCAATAATTAAGAATGCATTCAATGAGCAATTAAAAATATCACTGTAGGGACTATGTTGGACATAGCCAGGTATAGCATAGTTTAACAGTTGGTACTTGTGTCTAACGTAAAAAACAGTTATAAAAGTTGTGCATGTATTCTCAGCCCAAAAATATATAAAAAGGGAGCTATGAAAACTCACGATACGATATGATAGTTTGTAGTAAATACAAGTATGATGGCACTGAACAAGTGCAGAGTTGTCCACGAAATCACGAACCTATATAAATTTTATTTATATTAACACATATAATCATAATCGAATAAGTTATATATATTAATATATATACATATATATATATATATATATATATATATATATATATATATATATATATATATTATTTCATTTGTTTATATATATATATATATATATATATATATATATATATATATATATATATATATATATATATACTTTTATATATGCTTTATGTAAGTATTTTAATAATAAGTTTTATTGTAGTAATAATAATAATAAAATTTATAGTAATATTTTTAAAAATAATACTATAGTTCTTATAATAATAATAATGATACTGGTAATAGTAAAAATGATAGTAATGATAATAATGTTAAAAATAATAATAATAATAATAAAAATAATAATAATAATAATAATAATAATAATAATAATAATAATAATAATAATAATAATAATAATAAATGAAAGTTCTTATAATACTAATAATAAAAATAATTAAAATGTTATATGTTAACAATAGTAATGATATTAATAATTTTTGTAATATCTGTAATAATAATCATAGTAATAGTAATAATAATAATGATATTAGTAGTAAAAATGATAATAATAATAATAATAATAATAATAATAATAATAATAATAATAATAATAATACTAATAATAATAATAATGATATCTTTTTTTGTAAAAATGATAATAATGATAAAATTTTTTAATAATAACAATACTAATAACGATAATTATACTTACGTTAATTTTGATAATAATACTAATAATAGTAATAATAATAGCAATAAAAATAATAATAATGATAATAATAATAATAATAATAAATAAACTACCTTTAAAGCTTTTCATAAAAATAATTGCATCAGACCGGGCTCGAACCCGCGACCTCTCGTTCCACTAACACACCCCTAACCATTTAGCTGTTCATTACTTTTCTGAAATTAACACCACCCAAAATATACTTAACCCGATTTCTGTTATTCTATTTCTCCTTCTTCTTAACAAACTAACTCGACCAGAGGATCAACCATAGTAGTGAATTCATTGGTTTATTTTTAGACTTTAAGTTGAAACTAAAACATATCAAAGTGTTTAATCTGTAGAAAACAAAAAAAAAAAAAAAAAAAAAAACTTGTGAAACATGCTACTGCTGTCGCAACTTCTAAAAAAATAAAGTTTGATTTTGAATTTGAGAACATTTTAGCTCGTGTTTCCTACATGAAAAAGGTTCCAAATCCTTCCTATAAACTTTCTCAATCATCAATTGGACCTGAAACTTTAAATCGAACTCGAATTTGATCAAGAACAATCGTTTGACTTTTTAAAAATTAAACTTTAACTCTAAAATTACAACTCGATAGAAAGAATTGGAGTTTGAAACTTTGCAGATAGTTTGAGTATGAGAATCCTAACAAAACGGCATTAATATATTTTGAAATGGATTTCGAATTCGAGCTTTTGGAATTATGAACAAGAACAGAGGTTGTCGACTGTTTTGTTTAATTTTTCTGTTTGATTTCAATAATTAGTGAATAATGTAATTGATAATGATGGTGACTGGTTTCGATTTATATAAGTGAAAGGATCAATTGGATCCAAAATAAAAACCAGTAGAAGCAGAATAATAATAAAAAAATATATATCACGATGATAATAAAAAATTAAAAGCAGATATATAAAATTGGAAACATATATCACTTTGGATTAAATATTTAAAAGCAGATTTTTGATTAGGTATATGTCATGTTCTTTTATATATTTTTTTTATATATGTATTGTAAAAAAAATACTAATAATAATACTAAAATTAATAATTAATAATAATATTAATAATAATAATAATGTCAAAATAATAATAATTAATAATAATTATGTTAATAATATTAATAATAATGTTGATTAGATACCAGTAATAATAAACTTAAAAATAATGATAAATAAGTTTATTAACAATTAATAATGATAATAATAAAAATGATAATAATAGTACAAATAATAATAATAATACTAATAATAATAAATAATAATAATGATGATAAAAATATAAAATGGTAATAATATTAATATGATAATAAAAATGATAACTTTAATTATAATTAATAATAATGATAATAATCATTATAAAATGTTAATAATAATATTATTAATAATAATAAGTTGTATTAATAATAATGATAATCTTATCACTTTTAGTAAAAGTGATAATACTAATAATATTAATGATAATAATAATTATCAATAATAATAATATTAATAATATTGAGAGTAATAATACTTGTAATTGATGATGAATTAATATTACAAATTAATATTAATACTTAATTATTTACAAATAATGGTTCGGGAATCGTCAGAATTAGTCGAGGTTAAATAAAATCATGTAAAGATTTTGTTTAGATTTTGTCGGAAATTTTCGGGTTGTCATAGTACTTACCCGTTAAAAGAAATTTCGTCCAGAAATTTAGTTGTTGACATCAGTCGGCGTTGTTTGTAAACAGGTGAGGATATTTTTGTTTTATTTGGTTTTCACGTTCCCAAGTATGCTCGGGGCCTTGCGTGAATTCCAACAGATAGAATATTTTTTTGTTTCAAGAGTTTAAATCATACGAACCATAAATTCTACGAAGTGCATTTTATTATTAATGCGGTGGTTATCTAAAGGTTTTAACAAGAGTGTCATTGATTAGGTTATCTCAGAAAGAGATTATGACGCTATACAAGCATTTCAATACACATGAAATGGGTTATGAATAATAGTGAGCTTATTTAAACCTTGAGTGTTTACGTCACAATATTAGGGTAGACAAAACAGAGTGGAGTTCATGAAAATTATAGTCATGAAATTTAATAGAGATCGTCATTCTTTACAACAAGAATGATGAATATGAGTTGAAAATTAGAGTTTTATAAACATTAAATAATATGGATAAAATGATTTGATTATAGAAAGAGTATAAACGAAGCTATCGTAAAAGATTGAAATGAGGAAATTAAATGTTCACCTTAACTTTTGATATGGTTAAAGTAGATTTCCGGAATTTAAGGTATTTAAAGAAATCTTCATAATCTTTATAAGATTTGATTCTCCGGTAATTAAGAAAATTGGGATTTCTTTGATTAAATGCAGTAAATTACCTCGATTGATGTGTCTAGAATTTTTTGCTATAAATTAGCTTTTTTCGTTTCATTATCTTCACCACTTCTATACTTTCTTTCTTGATTCATACTTCCAAAAGATTTGTCAATATGCTTCATCCAGTTCTAATTCTGGATATAGTCCTGACTTTTATATCTATCGTGCTTCTTTTTCATCTGTCGCCGGAAGAGTCAATTTACTTCTACTATGCTCTTGGATTTATTGTGTTTTTAGTTCTCCCGTGTCTTTATATTGCTATACGCATTGATATACATGGTTTGTAGTTTCGGTGTTGTTATCGGGCTTTATATTTTCCCTTATATGTTGAAGCTTCATGCTCTTGTAAAGTAAGTAATGGTCCAGAATTCGTAGGTATGAAGTTTCAAATGAACCTACTGTTCTAAAAGAAAGGAATGTAGTATCATGATTTGATTTGTTAAATTACTAGAATTACTGAGGATAGAACTATCAAGAATATATTTTCTTGATATGTTCAGAGACTAAGTAGAATGTAAGAGTCGTATAACATGGCAAATGATGATTATAAAGTCTATGAATCATCATCTTCCATTAAAAATTTAGCATTACTTACTGTAATATAATCACGTTGGCCTGACGTCATTATATTATACTAACTCATGCTTCAATTCCCAACACTACTTCAAATCATTCATAATTTAAACTTGTACGTTACTGAAATATAAAAACTAAAACAGTTTCCTTTATGATGTAATAAAGATATCGCAAAGAGATAATTAATTGCGGACAAGAATCGTTATGAAGATATCTTCAGAAATATAGAGGATATTTATAACGAAAGATACGATGATATCTTAGAATTTCTAAAATATTTAAAGTCGAATGGTAATGATGAAAATTCTTCTGTAAGAATTTAAGGTAAGTAAGGAGCAAGGTATTCGTTAAGGATTTCAGCAGATACTGAATCATCTTGAATTCTTTAAATACAGGTTTAGTCCTTGTGATTTGTCCACAGTCTCCTTCATGGTTTGCTCAATCTGCTTTCCAGTACCAAATTTTCCATCGAGCGATTCTAACACTCCATTCTTTTATCATCAACTTTTGGCCATTTAGACCATCTTCAATTTTGCTGTTTCCTCTGCATTTAATGCTACCATATCTGAATCATTGGTTATCAATCTGATATGGTTTCAAGAAATTTTATTTTTAGATGATTAAATGCTGATTGTAATCGTCAATGGATCTAATGGTTGACGAATAGGCGTTGTTGATTTCAAAAGTAATGAATGATAATTTCGGTGGTTTGATGTGAAAATTCATCGAAGAATACGAATGAATATAATTCATGAATGTAGTGATCTTTAGGAAGATAATACTTGCTAAAGTTTTACTTGAATTCTGATATGTCAAAATTAGAATATGTAATTGAATTTTTGAATGAAAATGATTGTTCTTCGGTGAACATATACATATATCTGTGGATGTAAGTAGAATAGTTACTGATTATTGAATCAGAATTGAAGAATGTACAATGTAACATATTAATGTGAAATATAAATATTTCTCGGGTATTACCTACCCGTTAAAATATTTTCACAATTAACAGCTTGTACAAAAGAGTTTTTAATTACAGTCTTTATGAAGATATATATTCATATATATATTCTTCAGATGTAATCATGGATTTAATGAGTTAATATAATATTAAACTCATTTGATTTGTGGTTGAAACGAGAATAAATAATCTCCAAAACCTTAGAGATTTCATAATTGTTGCGAAATATTTTGCTAATGAAGTTATGAATCAATGCTTCATTGTTCATTGTTATTGATATACCTTGGTTTATGATGTTGGTGCTCGTGAAATCCTTGTGAAATTCACAAGACATGAATAATGTTTTCTAGAAAGCTTCGTGTATGTCAAAAATGAAAGTGTAAAACCAAACATGTATTTGAATAATACACTTGGTTTATTATGAAATGGAGTTTATTGTGTTGAAGCAGTGATTAACGATTGTTAAGTCATTAACAAAGGATGTACATCATAGCATATTGTGATATGAATTAACCAAGTAGTACATACTAGTTAAGATTCACACGTAATAGCTTAGTACGAAAAGATTTATTATTGTTCCAATCCATATATATAAAGTATACATATATAATTCTTCAGGAAGAATGAGTCAATACATCTTAGCTCATTATTACTAATATTCATTGGTATCTATGGGGCGTATGATGTTGATATCCGAGGTACCGAGTGCGATGTTGAGGCGTGGGATGCGGATGTTGTTGTTGGTGGTGTTGGTGCTGCTAGTGGTGATGATGATGGTATTGGTGGTGCTAGTTATGCTGCTAGTGCTGCTGATGCTTGTAGATATTGCACCATATTCTCCAGAGCCACCACTCGAGCGCGAAGCTCGTTAACTTCTTCTATTATACTGGGATGATTGGCGGTTCAGACAAGGGGACGAATAAGATCTAGAATTCTAGATATTATATAATCGTGGCGAGCTGTTCTGGAAATGAGGGTGAAAATGGTGTTTCGGATCGGTTCGCCGGTAAGTGCTTCAGGTTCTTCGCCAATAGGGCAATGTGATGGGTGAAAAGGATCACCTTCTTCACTTCTCCATTGATTGAGTCGACTACGAACCCACCCCCAATTCATCCAAAATAGATGATGGCTATTTGGTTGGTTCATTCCGGTTATGCTGCCATTGGAGCTCGAGGAATCAGATGAGAAATCCATATTATGTGATTGGATAAGGGTTTCGATATGAGATGAGTTGTTGAATACTAAATGATATATTTGTCTCCTTGAATATGTATATATAGCAAAAGATTTCCGTAATTTACGGAGAAAATTTAGAAAAAGTGTTAGACAAAGTCTATTGGGATATATATGATAAGATATGATTTGTCTATACTCTAATAATGGCAGTATGATGTGTCGAGATCATAAAATGATAAGTATGTAATCTAATAATCTTTCGATTAAAGACTTTCAATTCGTATACTGTGATAACCCAATGACATTTTTCGGTTCGCAAACCGATGCATAAAGGCATAAGGCATATAGGTACGTGATATATAACAGGGAGTTATATACGTTTGAGTATGAATAGTAACAATTATAGGAGTTTCAAAAATCATGGATAATATTTCATGTAATACATATGTAATACACAAAACCATGATAAATGACATAGGAATGTCAAGAATTTCTGAAATCATGGTGTTGCATTTAAATGCGGTGGCGTAATTGGATAATACTTAGGAAAGTGGGCAGAGTTCTTACGTTGGCTCGGCATTCTAAGATAAGTAAAGTTTCTAAAGTATAGTGTAGCATTTACCAATTAAAGGCAACAATTAAAAGCACGACAGTCAAGGAAAGTTGTAGTCCTACATTGCTAAGGTACCTAATTGTATAAGGGACACTTAAAATGAAATCCTGGTTCTCTACAACAAACTACTTTGATACCAATCTGTCACACCCCCAAATAGGTCCTGGGGTATTTGTGACTAATTATATCAAATCACAGTTGTATAAACGAGAACGACTCTATATGATTGAGTTTTGCAGCGGAAGATAAATAGATTACATTGTATTTAGAGCATTAAATGTTCTTAATTGATATGATATGTAATGAAGACTTCAAGCATAGCAAGCAATCATCATCAAAGCAGCAGATATACAGCGGAAGCAATATTTAAGTACCTGAGAATAAATATGCTTAAAAAGTCAACACGAGGTTGAGTGAGTTCATAGGTTTGTCATAAATAATGATTTCAGTAATAGATGTAGACCACAAGATTTTTATAGAAGTAGATCTCGCAGATCAAAAAGTTATGCCAGTTCGTGATATTTAGACTAAACGTTTAAAGTTTGTCCCAATGACAAGTTGTTCTATCCTTGTCGGTTTAATTTCATTATTAAGCAATACAAAGACTTAGTCAAATGTATCGGGGACGTTACTCCCGATAGGCCTACCCCCAATAATTAAGAATGCATTCAATGAGCAATTAAAAATATCACTGTAGGGACTTTGTTGGACATATCCAGGTATAGCATAGTTTAACAGTTGGTACTTGTGTCTAACATATAAAACAGTTATAAAAGTTGCGCATATATTCTCAGCCCAAAAATATATAAAAAGGAGCTATGAAAACTCACGATACGATATGATAGTTTATAGTAAATACGAGTATGATGGCACTGAACAAGTGCAGAGTTGTCCACTAAATCACGAACCTATATAAATTTTATTTATATTAACACATATAATCATTATCGAATAAGTTATATATATATATATATATATATATATATATATATATATATATATATATATATATATATATATATTATTTCATTTGTTCATATATATATATATATATATATATATATATATATATATATAAACAAATGAAATAATATATATATATATATATATATATATATAAATATATATATATATATATATATATATATATATATATATATATATATATATATATATATATATATACTTTTATATATGTTTTATGTAAGTATTTTAATAACAAGTTTTATTGTAGTAATAATAATAATAATAATAAAATTTATAGTAATATTGTTAAAATAATAATATAGTTCTTATAATAATAATAATGATACTGGTAATAGTAAAAATGATAGTAATGATAATAATAATAATAATAATAATAATAATAATAATAATAATAATAATAATAATAATAATAATAATAATAATAATAATAATAATAATAATAATAATAGTAGTAAAAATGAAAGTTCTTATAATACTAATAATTAAAATAATTAAAATGTTATATGTTAACAATAGTAATGATATTAATAATTTTTGTAATATCTGTAATAATAATCATAGTAATAGTAATAATAATAATGATATTAGTAGTAAAAATGATAATAATACTAATAATACTAATAATAATAATAATGATATCTGTTTTTGTAAAAATGATAATAATGATAATAATTTTTAATAATAACAATACTAATAACGATAATTATACTTATGTTAATTTTGATAATAATACTAATAATAGTAATAGTAATAATAATAATAGCGATAAAAATAATAACAATGATAATAATAATAATAAATAAACTACCTTTAAAGCTTTTCATAAAAATAATTGCATCAGATCGGGCTCGAACCCGCGACCTCTCGTTCCACTAACACACCCCTAACCATTTAGCTGTTCATTACTTTTCTGAAATTAACACCACCCAAAATATACTTAACCCGATTTCTGTTATTCTATTTCTTCTTCTTCTTAACAAACTAACTCGACCAGAGGATCAACCATAGTAGTGAATTCATTGGTTTATTTTTAGACTTTAAATTGAAACTGAAACATCTCAAAGTGTTTGATCTGTAGAAAATGAAAAAAAAAAAAAAAAAACTTATGAAACCTGCTACTGCTGTCGCAACTTCTAAAAAAAATAAAGTTTGATTTTGAATTTGAGAACATTTTAGCTCGTGTTTCCTACATGAAAAAGGTTCTAAATCCTTCTTATAAACTTTCTCAATCATCAATTGGACCTGAAACTTTAAATCGAACTCGAATTTAAACAAGAACAATCGTTTGACTTTTTAAAAATTAAACTTTGACTCTAAAATTACAACTCGATAGAAAGAATTGAAGTTTGAAACTTTGCAGATAGTTTGAGTATGAGAATCCTAACAAAACTGTATTAATAGATTTTGAAATGGATTTCGAATTCGAGCTTTTGGAATTATGAACAAGAACAGAGGTTGTCGACTGTTTTGTTTAATTTTTCTGTTTGATTTCAATAATTAGTGAGTAATGTAATTGATAATGATGGTGACTGGTTTCGATTTATATAAGTGAAAGGATCGACTGGATCCAAAATAAAAACCAGTAGAAACAGAATAATAATAAAAAAAATATATCACGATGATAATAAAAAATTAAAAGCAGATATATAAAATTGGAAACAGATATCACTTTGGATTAAATATTGAAAAGCAGATTTTTGATTAGGTATCTGTCATGTTCTTTTATATATTTTTTTTATATATGTATTGTAAAAAAAATACTAATAATAATACTAAAATTAATAATTAATAATAATATTAATAATAATAATAATGTCAAAATAATAATAATTAATAATAATTATGTTAATAATATTAATAATAATGTTGATTAGATACCAGTAATAATAAACTTAAAAATAATGATAAATAAGTTTATTAACAATTAATAATGATAATAATAAAAATGATAATAATAGTACAAATAATAATAATAATACTAATAATAATAAATAATAATAATGATGATAAAAATATAAAATGGTAATAATATTAATATGATAATAAAAATGATAACTTTAATTATAATTAATAATAATGATAATAATCATTATAAAATGTTAATAATAATATTATTATTAATAATAAGTTGTATTAATAATAATGATAATCTTATCACTTTTAGTAAAAGTGATAATACTAATAATATTAATGATAATAATAATTATCAATAATAATAATATTAATAATATTGAGAGTAATAATACTTGTAATTGATGATGAATTAATATTACAAATTAATATTAATACTTAATTATTTACAAATAATGGTTCGGGAATCGTCAGAATTAGTCGAGGTTAAATAAAATCATGTAAAGATTTTGTTTAGATTTTGTCAGAAATTTTCGGGTTGTCATAGTACTTACCCGTTAAAAGAAATTTCGTCCCGAAATTTAGTTGTTGACATCAGTCGGCGTTGTTTGTAAACAGGTGAGGATATTTTTGTTTTATTTGGTTTTCACGTTCCCAAGTATGCTCGGGGCCTTGCGTGAATTCCAACAGATAGAATATTTTTTTGTTTCAAGAGTTTAAATCATACGAACCATAAATTCTACGAAGTGCATTTTATTATTAATGCGGTGGTTATCTAAAGGTTTTAACAAGAGTGTCATTGATTAGGTTATCTCAGAAAGAGATTATGACGCTATACAAGCATTTCAATACACATGAAATGGGTTATGAATAATAGTGAGCTTATTTAAACCTTGAGTGTTTACGTCACAATATTAGGGTAGACAAAACAGAGTGGAGTTCATGAAAATTATAGTCATGAAATTTAATAGAGATCGTCATTCTTTACAACAAGAATGATGAATATGAGTTGAAAATTAGAGTTTTATAAACATTAAATAATATGGATAAAATGATTTGATTATAGAAAGAGTATAAACGAAGCTATCGTAAAAGATTGAAATGAGGAAATTAAATGTTCGCCTTAACTTTTGATATGGTTAAAGTAGATTTCCGGAATTTAAGGTATTTAAAGAAATCTTCATAATCTTTATAAGATTTGATTCTCCGGTAATTAAGAAAATTGGGATTTCTTTGATTAAATGCGGTAAATTACCTCGATTGATGTGTCTAGAATTTTTGCTATAAATTAGCTTTTTTCGTTTCATTATCTTCACCACTTCTATACTTTCTTTCTTGATTCATACTTCCAAAAGATTTGTCAATATGCTTCATCCAGTTCTAATTCTGGATATAGTCCTGACTTTTATATCTATCGTGCTTCTTTTTCATCTGTCGCCGGAAGAGTCAGTTTACTTCTACTATGCTCTTGGATTTATTGTGTTTTTAGTTCTCCCGTGTCTTTATATTGCTATACGCATTGATATACATGGTTTGTAGTTTCGGTGTTGTTATCGGGCTTTATATTTTCCCTTATATGTTGAAGCTTCATGCTCTTGTAAAGTAAGTAATGGTCCAGAATTCGTAGGTATGAAGTTTCAAATGAACCTACTGTTCTAAAAGAAAGGAATGTAGTATCATGATTTGATTTGTTAAATTACTAGAATTACTGAGGATAGAACTATCAAGAATATATTTTCTTGATATGTTCAGAGACTAAGTAGAATGTAAGAGTCGTATAACATGGCAAATGATGATTATAAAGTCTATGAATCATCATCTTCCATTAAAAATTTAGCATTACTTACTGTAATATAATCACGTTGGCCTGACGTCATTATATTATACTAACTCATGCTTCAATTCCCAACACTACTTCAAATCATTCATAATTTAAACTTGTACGTTACTGAAATATAAAAACTAAAACAGTTTCCTTTATGATGTAATAAAGATATCGCAAAGAGATAATTAATTGCGGACAAGAATCGTTATGAAGATATCTTCAGAAATATAGAGGATATTTATAACGAAAGATACGATGATATCTTAGAATTTCTAAAATATTTAAAGTCGAAGGGTAATGATGAAAATTCTTCTGTAAGAATTTAAGGTAAGTAAGGAGCAAGGTATTCGTTAAGGATTTCAGCAGATACTGAATCATCTTGAATTCTTTAAATACAGGTTTAGTCCTTGTGATTTGTCCACAGTCTCCTTCATGGTTTCCAATAATGCACCTCCAATGTTCTTTGTGTCTGATTTTATGTCTAGTTTCATTGGTTTGTTTCTTTGTTATGTAGGGTTATCCCACAAGAGTGGGGAAGAAACTCAAAGTAACAATCTTGAAGAACCAATTTTGAATTCTAGCGTAATTAAGGGTTAGATAAAATCAAGGGCAAATTCCACGATAAGGTATCAGGTGTTTCTTTCATTCCTAAGATTATTGGGTGCTTCACGAAACATCATTGGTATTCAACTTTTCAAGCTGCAACAAGCTAGAATTTGAGCCAGATCAGTCACTGTTGCCATGATTTACGAAAAAGGGTTTAACATGTTTGGCCAATCAAAACAGTGTAACCCAAGTGGTGTAATCATTAACTTCATGGCAGTTGATCTAGAGAGAATAGGTGATGGTACATGCACAATTTTGATATTGTATATTTGTAAATTTGAGTAACGATCTGAGCAACATTTGGGTTTCTACATTTGAATATTTCAGTCAAATATAAATTTATACATATGAAATTTTGGGTCAATTTAGTCACTAAAATGGATAGTCATTTGGGTTAATAGTTTTAATATTTTGAATTTGATTTGAACAAAAACAGTTGAGGTTTATTATTTTGATTGAAGATGAAGCTCATGGAGGTAAAAAAAAAAAAGAGAATGATAAAAGGACAAAAATACCCTCACATAGTTGGCACGTGACTAGGTTTAACGAAAAGTTTTAAATTTCGTTAGTGAAATGGACTAAACTTGATGAGTTGGCCTAGGCCTAATAATAATGGCAGATTTTATGGGTTGTGGGCCGAATGCTTGAGCTGTTTGATTTTTAGGGAATTGATGTCTTCGAGAACAAGATAGGAGTTTGATTTACTTTTCAATTGATATTTTGTTATCTTGAATAATGATTTGGTCCATTGGTTTGTTTCTTTATCTAGTTATTTTAGTCTTATCTATATAAAGGACCATCGTTTTATTTTTCATTCAGTTATTGTTATCTTCTTTGAATATTGAATAAAATAAGGTTGTTGTCGATAAGGTTTTTTTAAACATTTGCGTACATAAATTAAAATTGTCGATTACTTTGTTGTTTGGTCATTAAGATTCGCATTAGTTAGTATCAGAGCTTTAGGGATGGCCGAACAATATTATCGTGGATGAAATCATCGCAGATACATCGACCGGGGCAATGACTTTGATCAAAGAGATGCAGAGATTGAATGACTAACTAGATGATTCAAAGAGTTGGAGGTTAACCGCAATCAAGAATACGAGAGAAATGATTCATAACCAACCATTGATCAATGGGAAGAGATGGATCCCTTTGCTCATGCTCCAAGGGGTCCTCGTCAAAGACGAAACGATGACCCTTTGCGCAACCAAGGAATGAAGGTTGAAATCTCGGACTTTACGGGAAAAATGCATCCAGACGATTTCCTATATAGGTTAAGTATCGCGAAAGTATTTTCGACATTAAAGACATCCTCAAACACCTCAAAGTTAAGCTCGTGGCCATCAAGTTACGAAAGCATGCTTCTTTGTGATGGGAACAC